>NW_025535748.1:35000-82976 GCF_020615455.1 Coregonus clupeaformis | reverse complement strand
TAGAGACACTATAGAGACTAGACACACTATAGAGACTAGACACACTATAGGACTAGACACATATAGAGACACTATAGAGACTAGACACACTATAGAACACTATAGAGACTAGACACACTATAGAGACACTATAGAGACTAGACACACTATAGAACACTATAGAGACACATAGAAAACACTATGAGACTAGACACACTATAGAGACACTATAGAGACTAGACACACTATAGAGACACTATAGAGACTAGACACACTATAGAGACTAGACACACTATAGAGACACTATAGAGACTAGACACACTATAGAGACACTATAGAGACTAGACACACTATAGAGACTAGACACACTATAGAGACAGACACACTATAGAGACTAGACACACTATAGAATGAGACACTATAGAGACTAGACACACTATAGAGACACTATAAGACTAGACAACTATAAGACTATAGAGACTAGACACACTATAGAACACTATAGACTAGACACTATAAACACTATAGAGACTAGACACACTATAGAGACTAGACACACTATAGAGACTAGACACACTATAGAGACACTATAGAACTAGACACACTATAGAGACACTATAGAGACTAGACACACTATAGAGACACTATAGAGACTAGACACACTATAGAGACACTATAGAGCCGACACACTATAGAGACACTATAGAGACTAGACACACTATAGAGACACTATAGAGACTAGACACACTATAGAGACACTATAGAGACTAGACACACTATAGAGACTAGACACACTATAGAGACTAGACACACTATAGAGACACTATAGAGACTAGACACACTATAGAGACACTATAGAGACTAGACACACTATAGAGACACTATAGAGACACTATAGAGACTAGAGACACTATAGAGACTAGACACACTATAGAGACACTATAGAGACTAGACACACTATAGAGACACTATAGAGACTAGACACACTATAGAGACTAGACACACTATAGAGACACTATAGAGACTAGACACACTATAGAGACACTATAGAGACTAGACACACTATAGAGACACTATAGAGACTAGACACACTATAGAGACACTATAGAGACTAGACACACTATAGAGACACTATAGAGACTAGACACACTATAGAGACACTATAGAGACTAGACACACTATAGAGACACTATAGAGACTAGACACACTATAGAGACACTATAGAGACTAGACACACTATAGAGACACTATAGAGACTAGACACACTATAGAGACTAGAGACACTATAGAGACTAGACACACTATAGAGACTAGACACACTATAGAGACTAGACACACTATAGAGACACTATAGAGACTAGACACACTATAGAGACACTATAGAGACTAGACACACTATAGAGACACTATAGAGACTAGACACACTATAGAGACTAGACACACTATAGAGACACTATAGAGACTAGACACACTATAGAGACACTATAGAGACTAGACACACTATAGAGACACTATAGAGACTAGACACACTATAGAGACACTATAGAGACTAGACACACTATAGAGATACTATAGAGACTAGACACACTATAGAGACACTATAGAGACTAGACACACTATAGACACACTATAGAGACACACTATAGAGACTAGACACACTATAGAGACACTATAGAGACTAGACACACTATAGAGACACTATAGAGACTAGACACACTATAGAGACACTATAGAGACACTATAGAGACTAGACACACTATAGAGACACTATAGAGACTAGACACACTATAGAGACACTATAGAGACACTATAGAGACTAGACACACTATAGAGACACTATAGAGACTAGACACACTATAGAGACACTATAGAGACTAGACACACTATAGACACACTATAGAGACTAGACACACTATAGAGACACTATAGAGACTAGACACACTATAGAGACACTATAGAGACTAGACACACTATAGAGACTAGACACACTATAGAGACTAGACACACTATAGAGACACTATAGAGACTAGACACACTATACCTTAGAGACACTATAGAGACTAGACACACTATAGAGACACTATAGAGACTAGACACACTATAGAGACACTATAGAGACTAGACACACTATAGAGACACTATAGAGACTGACACACTATAGAGACTAGACACACTATAGAGACCAGAGACTAGACACACTATAGAGACTAGACACACTATAGAGACACTATAGAGACTAGACACACTATAGAGACACTATAGAGACTAGACACACTATAGAGACACTATAGAGACACTATAGAGACTAGACACACTATAGAGACACTATAGAGACTAGACACACTATAGAGACACTATAGAGACTAGACACACTATAGAGACACTATAGAGACACTATAGAGACTAGACACACTATAGAGACACTATAGAGACTAGACACACTATAGAGACACTATAGAGACTAGACACACTATAGAGACACTATAGAGACTAGACACACTATAGAGACACTATAGAGACTAGACACACTATAGAGACTAGACACACTATAGAGACTAGACACACTATAGAGACACTATAGAGACTAGACACACTATAGAGACTAGACACACTATAGAGACACTATAGAGACTAGACACACTATAGAGACACTATAGAGACTAGACACACTATAGAGACACTATAGAGACTAGACACACTATAGAGACACTATAGAGACTAGACACACTATAGAGACACTATAGAGACTAGACACACTATAGAGACACTATAGAGACACTATAGAGACTAGACACACTATAGAGACACTATAGAGACTAGACACACTATAGAGACACTATAGAGACTAGACACACTATAGACACTATAGAGACTAGACACACTATAGAGACTAGACACACTATAGAGACACTATAGAGACTAGACACACTATAGAGACACTATAGAGACTAGACACACTATAGAGACACTATAGAGACTAGACACACTATAGAGACACTATAGAGACTAGACACACTATAGAGACTAGACACACTATAGAGACTAGACACACTATAGAGACTAGACACACTATAGAGACACTATAGAGACTAGACACACTATAGAGACACTATAGAGACACTATAGAGACTAGACACACTATAGAGACACTATAGAGACTAGACACACTATAGAGACACTATAGAGACTAGACACACTATAGAGACACTATAGAGACTAGACACACTATAGAGACACTATAGAGACTAGACACACTATAGAGACTAGACACACTATAGAGACACTATAGAGACTAGACACACTATAGAGACACTATAGAGACTAGACACACTATAGAGACTAGACACACTATAGAGACTAGACACACTATAGAGACACTATAGAGACTAGACACACTATAGAGACACTATAGAGACTAGACACACTATAGAGACACTATAGAGACTAGACACACTATAGAGACACTATAGAGACTAGACACACTATAGAGACACTATAGAGACTAGACACACTATAGAGACACTATAGAGACTAGACACACTATAGAGACACTATAGAGACTAGACACACTATAGAGACACTATAGAGACTAGACACACTATAGAGACACTATAGAGACTAGACACACTATAGAGACCACTATAGAGACACTATAGAGACTAGACACACTATAGAGACACTATAGAGACTAGACACACTATAGAGACACTATAGAGACTAGACACACTATAGAGACACTATAGAGACTAGACACACTATAGAGACACTATAGAGACTAGACACACTATAGAGACACTATAGAGACTAGACACACTATAGAGACACTATAGACTAGACACACTATAGAGACTAGACACACTATAGAGACTAGACACACTATAGAGACACTATAGAGACTAGACACACTATAGAGACTAGACACACTATAGAGACACTATAGAGACTAGACACACTATAGAGACACTATAGAGACTAGACACACTATAGAGACACTATAGAGACTAGACACACTATAGAGACACTATAGAGACTAGACACACTATAGAGACACTATAGAGACTAGACACACTATAGAGACACTATAGAGACTAGACACACTATAGAGACACTATAGAGACTAGACACACTATAGAGACACTATAGAGACTAGACACACTATAGAGACACTAGAGACTAGACACACTATAGAGACTAGACACTATAGAGACACTATAGACTAGACACACTATAGAGACTAGACACACTAGAGACACTATAGAGACACTATAGAGACTAGACACACTATAGAGACACTATAGAGACTAGACACACTATAGAGACACTATAGAGACTAGACACACTATAGAGACACTATAGAGACTAGACACACTATAGAGACTAGACACACTAGAGACTAGAGACACTATAGAGACTAGACACACTATAGAGACACTATAGAGACTAGACACACTATAGAGACACTATAGAGACTAGACACACTATAGAGACACTATAGAGACTAGACACACTATAGAGACTAGACACACTATAGAGACACATAGAACACTATAGAGACTAGACACACTATAGAGACACTATAGAGACTAGACACACTATAGAGACACTATAGAGACTAGACACACTATAGAGACGCACACTATAGAGACTAGACACACTAGACTAGACACACTATAGAGACTAGACACACTATAGAGACACTATAGAGACACACTATAGAGACTAGACACACTATAGAGACACTATAGAGACTAGACACACTATAGAGACACTATAGAGACTAGACACACTATAGAGACTAGACACACTATAGAGACACTATAGAGACTAGACACACTATAGAGACACTATAGAGACACTATAGAGACTAGACACACTATAGAGACACTATAGAGACTAGACACACTATAGAGACACTATAGAGACTAGACACACTATAGAGACACTATAGAGACTAGACACACTATAGAGACACTATAGAGACTAGACACACTATAGAGACACTATAGAGACTAGACACACTATAGAGACTAGACACACTATAGAGACACTATAGAGACTAGACACACTATAGAGACACTATAGAGACTAGACACACTATAGAGACACTATAGAGACTAGACACACTATAGAGACACTATAGAGACTAGACACACTATAGAGACACTATAGAGACTAGACACACTATAGAGACACTATAGAGACTAGACACACTATAGAGACACTATAGAGACTAGACACACTATAGAGACTAGACACACTATAGAGACACTATAGAGACTAGACACACTATAGAGACACTATAGAGACTAGACACACTATAGAGACACTATAGAGACACTATAGAGACTAGACACACTATAGAGACACTATAGAGACTAGACACACTATAGAGACACTATAGAGACTAGACACACTATAGAGACACACTATATAGACACTATAGAGACACTATAGAGACTAGACACACTATAGAGACACTATAGAGACTAGACACACTATAGAGACTAGACACACTATAGAGACACTATAGAGACTAGACACACTATAGAGACACTATAGAGACTAGACACACTATAGAGACACTATAGAGACTAGACACACTATAGAGACTAGACACACTATAGAGACACTATAGAGACTAGACACACTATAGAGACACTATAGAGACTAGACACACTATAGAGACACTATAGAGACTAGACACACTATAGAGACACTATAGAGACTAGACACACTATAGAGACTAGACACACTATAGAGACTAGACACACTATAGAGACACTATAGAGACTAGACACACTATAGAGACACTATAGAGACTAGACACATATAGAGACACTATAGAGACTAGACACACTATAGAGACACACTATAGAGACTAGACACACTATAGAGACACTATAGAGACTAGACACACTATAGAGACACTATAGAGACTAGACACACTATAGAGACTAGACACACTATAGAGACACTATAGAGACTAGACACACTATAGAGACACTATAGAGACTAGACACACTATAGAGACACTATAGAGACTAGACACACTATAGAGACACTATAGAGACTAGACACACTATAGAGACACTATAGAGACTAGACACACTATAGAGACTAGACACACTATAGAGACACTATAGAGACTAGACACACTATAGAGACACTATAGAGACTAGACACACTATAGAGACACACTATAGAGACACTATAGAGACACTATAGAGACTAGACACACTATAGAGACACTATAGAGACTAGACACACTATAGAGACCATAGAGACCACTTAGAGACACTATAGAGACTAGACACACTATAGAGACACTATAGAGACTAGACACACTATAGAGACACTATAGAGACTAGACACACTATAGAGACACTATAGAGACTAGACACACTATAGAGACACTATAGAGACTAGACACACTATAGAGACACTATAGAGACTAGACACACTATAGAGACTAGACACACTATAGAGACACTATAGAGACTAGACACACTATAGAGACACTATAGAGACTAGACACACTATAGAGACTAGACACACTATAGAGACTAGACACACTATAGAGACTAGACACACTATAGAGACACTATAGAGACTAGACACACTATAGAGACACTATAGAGACACTATAGAGACTAGACACACTATAGAGACTAGACACACTATAGAGACACTATAGAGACTAGACACACTATAGAGACACTATAGAGACTAGACACACTATAGAGACACTATAGAGACTAGACACACTATAGAGACTAGACACACTATAGAGACACTATAGAGACTAGACACACTATAGAGACACTATAGAGACTAGACACACTATAGAGACACTATAGAGACTAGACACACTATAGAGACACTATAGAGACTAGACACACTATAGAGACACTATAGAGACACTATAGAGACACACTATAGAGACTAGACACACTATAGAGACACTATAGAGACTAGACACACTATAGAGACACTATAGAGACTAGACACACTATAGAGACACTATAGAGACTAGACACACTATAGAGACACTATAGAGACTAGACACACTATAGACACACTATAGAGACACTATAGAGACTAGACACACTATAGAGACACTATAGAGACTAGACACACTATAGAGACACTATAGAGACTAGACACACTATAGAGACACTATAGAGACTAGACACACTATAGAGACACTATAGAGACTAGACACACTATAGAGACACTATAGAGACTAGACACACTATAGAGACTAGACACACTATAGAGACACTATAGAGACTAGACACACTATAGAGACACTATAGAGACTAGACACACTATAGAGACACTATAGAGACTAGACACACTATAGAGACACTATAGAGACTAGACACACTATAGAGACTAGACACACTATAGAGACACTATAGAGACTAGACACACTATAGAGACACTATAGAGACTAGACACACTATAGAGACACTATAGAGACTAGACACACTATAGAGACACTATAGAGACTAGACACACTATAGAGACACTATAGAGACTAGACACACTATAGAGACACTATAGAGACACTATAGAGACTAGACACACTATAGAGACTATAGAGACTAGACACACTATAGAGACACTATAGAGACACTATAGAGACACTATAGAGACTAGAGACACTATAGAGACACTATAGAGACTAGACACACTATAGAGACTAGACACACTATAGAGACACTATAGAGACTAGACACACTATAGAGACACTATAGAGACACTATAGAGACTAGACACACTATAGAGACTAGACACACTATAGAGACACTATAGAGACTAGACACACTATAGAGACACTATAGAGACTAGACACACTATAGAGACTAGACACACTATAGAGACTAGACACACTATAGAGACACTATAGAGACTAGACACACTATAGAGACTAGACACACTATAGAGACACTATAGAGACTAGACACACTATAGAGACACTATAGAGACTAGACACACTATAGAGACACTATAGAGACTAGACACACTATAGAGACTAGACACACTATAGAGACTAGACACACTATAGAGACTATAGAGACTAGACACACTATAGAGACACTATAGAGACTAGACACACTATAGAGACACTATAGAGACTAGACACACTATAGAGACACTATAGAGACACTATAGAGACACTATAGAGACTAGACACACTATAGAGACACTATAGAGACTAGACACACTATGGACACTATAGAGACTAGACACACTATAGAGACACTATAGAGACTAGACACACTATAGAGACTGACACTATAGAGACTAGACACACTATAGAGACACTATAGACAGACACTATAGAGACTAGACACACTATAGAGACTAGACACACTATAGAGACACTATAGAGACTAGACACACTATAGAGACACTATAGAGACTAGACACACTATAGAGACACTATAGAGACACTAGACACTATAGAGACTAGACACACTATAGAGACTAGACACACTATAGAGACACTATAGAGACTAGACACACTATAGAGACACTATAGAGACTAGACACACTATAGAGACTAGACACACTATAGAGACACTATAGAGACTAGACACACTATAGAGACTATAGAGACTAGACACACTATAGAGACACTATAGAGACTAGACACACTATAGAAACTATAGAGACTAGACACACTATAGAGACACTATAGAGACTAGACACACTATAGAGACACTATAGAGACTAGACACACTATAGAGACACTATAGAGACTAGACACACTATAGAGACACTATAGAGACTAGACACACTATAGAGACACTATAGAGACTAGACACACTATAGAGACACTATAGAGACTAGACACACTATAGAGACTAGACACACTATAGAGACTAGACACACTATAGAGACTAGACACACTATAGAGACACTATAGAGACTAGACACACTATAGAGACACTATAGAGACTAGACACACTATAGAGACTAGACACACTATAGAGACACTATAGAGACTAGACACACTATAGAGACACTATAGAGACTAGACACACTATAGAGACACTATAGAGACTAGACACACTTGGCACTATAGAGACTAGACACACTATAGAGACACTATAGAGACTAGACACACTATAGAGACACTATAGAGACTAGACACACTATAGAGACACTATAGAGACTAGACACACTATAGAGACCTAGACACACTATAGAGACACTATAGAGACCACTATAGAAGACACTATAGAGACTAGACACACTATAGAGACACTATAGAGACTAGACACACTATAGAGACACTATAGAGACTAGACACACTATAGAGACACTATAGAGACTAGACACACTATAGAGACACTATAGAGACTAGACACACTATAGAGACTAGACACACTATAGAGACACTATAGAGACTAGACACACTATAGAGACACTATAGAGACACTATAGAGACTAGACACACTATAGAGACTAGACACACTATAGAGACTAGACACACTATAGAGACACTATAGAGACTAGACACACTATAGAGACACTATAGAGACTAGACACACTATAGAGACACTATAGAGACTAGACACACTATAGAGACTATAGAGACTAGACACACTATAGAGACACTATAGAGACTAGACACACTATAGAGACACTATAGACTAGACACAATATAGAGACACACTATATAGACACTATAGAGACACTATAGAGACTAGACACACTATAGAGACACTATAGAGACTAGACACACTATAGAGACTAGACACACTATAGAGACAATAGAGACACTATAGAGACTAGACACACTATAGAGACTAGACACATAAGAGACACTATAGAGACTAGACACACTATAGAGACACTATAGAGACTAGACACACTATAGAGACACTATAGAGACTAGACACACTATAGAGACACTATAGAAGACACTATAGAGACTAGACACTATAGAGACACTAAGAGACTAGACACACTATAGAGACACTATGGCTAGACACACTATAGAGACTAGACACACTATAGAGACACTATAGAGACTAGACACTGAGACACTATAGAGACTAGACACACTATAGAGACACTATAGAGACTAGACACACTATAGAGACTAGACACACTATAGAGACTAGACACACTATAGAGACACTATAGAGACTAGACACACTATAGAGACACTATAGAGACTAGACACACTATAGAGACACTATAGAGACTAGACACACTATAGAGACACTATAGAGACTAGAGACACTATAGAGACTAGACACACTATAGAGACTAGACACACTATAGAGACACTATAGAGACTAGACACACTATAGAGACTAGACACACTATAGAGACACTATAGAGACTAGACACACTATAGAGACACTATAGAGACTAGACACACTATAGAGACACTATAGAGACTAGACACACTATAGAGACACTATAGAGACACTATAGAGACTAGACACACTATAGAGACACTATAGAGACTAGACACACTATAGAGACCACACTATAGAGACTAGACACACTATAGAGACACTATAGAGACACTATAGAGACTAGACACTATAGAGACTAGACACACTATAGACACGAGACACTATAGAGACTAGACACACTATAGAGACACTATAGACACTAAACACTATAGAGACACTATAGAGACTAGACACACTATAGAGACACTATAGAGACTAGACACATCTAGAGACTAGAGACACTATAGAGACACTATAGAGACTAGACACACTATAGAGACACTATAGAGACTAGACACACTATAGAGACACTATAGAGACTAGACACACTATAGAGACCTAGACACACTATAGAGACACTATAGAGACTAGACACACTATAGAGACACTATAGAGACAGACACCTATAGAGACTAGACACCTATAGAACACTATAGAGACTAGACACACTTAGAGACACTTAGAGACTAGACACTTGGACACTATAGAGACTAGACACACTATAGAGACACTATAGAGACTAGACACACTATAGAGACACTATAGAGACACTATAGAGACACTATAGAGACTAGACACACTATAGAGACACTATAGAGACTAGACACACTATAGAGACACTATAGAGACTAGACACACTATAGAGACACTATAGAGACTAGACACACTATAGAGACTAGACACACTATAGAGACACTATAGAGACTAGACACACTATAGAGACTAGACACACTATAGAGACACTATAGAGACTAGACACACTATAGAGACACTATAGAGACTAGACACACTATAGAGACACTATAGAGACTAGACACACTCTGAGACACTATAGAGACTAGACACACTATAGAGACACTATAGAGACTAGACACCACTATAGAGACACTATAGAGACTAGACACACTATAGAGACACTATAGAGACTAGACACACTATAGAGACTAGACACACTATAGAGACACTATAGAGACTAGACACACTATAGAGACACTATAGAGACTAGACACACTATAGAGACACTATAGAGACTAGACACACTATAGAGACACTATGAGACTAGACACACTATAGAGACTGACACACTATAGAGACACTGAGACACTATAGAGACTAGACACACTATAGAGACACTATAGAGACTAGACACACTATAGAGACACTATAGAGACTAGACACCTATAGAGACTAGACACACTATAGAGACACTATAGAGACTAGACACACTATAGAGACACTATAGAGACTAGACACACTATAGAGACACTTAGAGCACTTAGAGACTAGACACACTATAGAGACACTATAGAGACTAGACACACTATAGAGCTGACACACTATAGAGACACTATAGAGACTAGACACCACTATAGACACACTATAGAGACTAGACACACTATAGAGACACTATAGAGACTAGACACACTATAGAGACACTATAGAGACTAGACACACTATAGAGACACTATAGAGACTAGACACACTATAGAGACTAGACACACTATAGAGACACTATAGAGACTAGACACACTATAGAGACACTATAGAGACTAGACACACTATAGAGACACTATAGAGACTAGACACACTATAGAGACGCCTATAGAGACTATGAGACACTATAGAGACACTATAGAGACTAGACACACTATAGAGACACTATAGAGACTAGACACACTATAGAGACACTATAGAGACTAGACACACTATAGACACTATAGAGACTAGACACACTATAGAGACTAGACACACTATAGAGACACTATAGAGACTAGACACACTATAGAGACCCGACACTATAGAGACTAGACACACTATAGAGACTAGACACACTATAGAGACACTATAGAGACTAGACACACTATAGAGACACTATAGAGACTAACACACTATAGGACACTATAGAGACTAGACACACTATAGAGACACTATAGAGACTAGACACACTATAGAGCACTTAGAGACACTATAGAGACTAGACACTATAGAGACACTATAGAGACTAGACACACTATAGACCTTAGACGCACTATGAGACACTATAGAGACTAGACACACTATAGAGACCACTATAGAGACTAGACACACTATAGAGACTAGACACACTATAGAGACACTATAGAGACTAGACACACTATAGAGCTGACACTATAGAGACTAGACACACTATAGAGACTAGCACTATAGAGACTAGACACACTATAGAGACTAGACACACTATAGAGACACTATAGAGACTAGACACACTATAGAGACACTATAGAGACTAGACACACTATAGAGACACTATAGAGACACTATAGAGACTAGACACACTATAGAGACCTATAGACACCTATAGAACACTATAAGACTAGACACAACACTATAGAGACTAGACACACTATAGACACTATAGAGACTAGACACACTATAGAGACACTATAGAGACTAGACACACTATAGAGACACTATAGAACTGCTATAGAGCACTATAGAGACTAGACACACTATAGAGACCTTAACTAGACACACTATAGAGACACTGACGACACTATAGAGACACTATAGAGACTAGACACACTATGCACAGAGACTAGACACACTATGACACTATAGAGACTAGACACACTATAGAACCTAGAGACACTATAGGACTAGACACACTATAGAGACTAACACACTATAGAGACACTACTAGACACACTATAGAGACACTATAGAGACTGACACTATAGAGCTGACACACTATAGAGACTAGACACACTATAGAGACACTATAGAGACTAGACCACTATAGAGACTGCACACTATAGAGACACTATAGAGACTAGACACACTATAGAGACACTATAGAGACTAACACACTATAGGACACTATTAGACACACTATAGAGACCTAGACCACTATAGAGACACTATAGAGACTAGACACACTATAGAGACACTATAGAGACTAGACACACTATAGAGACACTATAGAGACTAGACACACTACTAGAGACACTATAGAGACTAGACACACTATAGAGACTAGACACACTATAGAGACTAGACACACTATAGAGACACTATAGAGACACTGAGACTGACACTATAGAACACTATAGAGACTAGACACACTATAGAGACACTATAGACTAGACACACTATAGAGACACTATAGAACGACACACTATAGAGACACTATGAGACACACATATAGAGACTACACTATGAGACACTATAGAGACTAGACACACTATAGAGACACTATAGAGACTAGACACACTATAGAGAACACTATAGAGACTAACACACTATAGAGACTGACACACTATAGAACACATAGAGCACTATAGAGACTAGACACACTATAGAGACCACTATGAGACGCCACTATAGAGACTGACACACTATAGAGACTAGACACACTATAGAGACACTATAGAGACTAGACACACTATAGAGACACTATAGACGCACTTGAGACTAGACACACTATAGAGACTAGACACACTATAGAGACACTATAGAGACTAGACACACTATAGAAACTATAGAGACTAGACACACTATAGAGACACTATAGAGACTAGACACACTATAGAGACACTATAGAGACTAGACACACTATAGAGACACTATAGAGACACTATAGAGACACTATAGAACTAGACACACTATAGAGACACTATAGAGACTAGACACACTATAGAGCACTATAGAGACTAGACACATAGACGACCTATAGAGACACTATAGAGACTAGACACACTATAGAACACTATAGAGACTAGACACACTATAGAGACACTATAGAGACTATACACACTATAGAGACACTATAGAGACACTTAGACACACTATAGAGACTAGACACTATAGAGACTGCACACTATAGAGACTGACACTATAGAGACACTATAGACACTAGACACACTATAGAGACTAGACACACTATAGAACACTATAGAGACCACTATGACACTTAACACTATAGAGACTAGACACACTATAGAGACACTATAGAGACTAGACACTATAGAGACCTATAGAGACACTATGACACACTATAGAGACTAGACACACTATAGGACACACTATAGAGACCCTAGAGACACTATAGACACACTATAGAGCTACACACTAGAGACACTATAGAGACAGCACTATAGAGACTAGACACACTATAGAGACACTATAGAGACTAGACACACTATAGAGACACTATAGAGACTAGACACACTATAGAGACACTTGAGACTAGACACACTATAGAGACACTTGACACTAGACCCACTATAGAGACACTATAGAGACTAGACACACTATAGAACACTATAGAGACTAGACACACTATAGAGACACTATAGAGACTAGACACACTATAGAACTAGACACACTATAGAGACACTATAGAGACTAGACACCACTATAGAGACACTATAGAGACTAGACACACTATAGAGACACTATAGACTAGACACACTATAGAACTGACACTATGACCACAGACACTATAGAGACACTATAAGACTAGACACACTATAGAGACACACTTAGAGACACTATAGAGACTAGACACACTATAGAACACTATAGACTAGACACACTATAGAGACACTATAGAGACTAGACACACTATAGAGACACTTTAGAGACTAGACACACTATAACACTATGCCTATAGAGACACTATAGAGACTAACCCTATAAGACTAACAACTATAGAGCAACACACTATAGAGACTAGACACACTATAGAGACACTATAGAGACTAGACACATCACTATAGAGACTAGACACACTATAGAGACACTACTAGACACACTATAGAGCCTATAGAGACTATGAGACTAGACCACTATAGAGACACTATAGAGACTAGACACACTATAGAGACACTATAGAGACTAGACACACTATAGAGACACTATAGAGACTAGACACACTATAGAGACACTATAGAGACTAGACCACTATGAGACTAACACACTATAGAGACACTATAGAGACTAGACACACTATAGAGACACTATAGAGACCCTTAGACACACTTGAGACACTATAGAGACTAGACACTTTGGCCTATAGAGACTAGACACCTTGACACTATAGAGACTAGACACACTATAGAGACTAGACACTGACACACTATAGAGACACTATAGAGACTAGACACACTATAGAGACACTATAGAGACTAGACACACTATAGAGACACTATAGAGACTAGACACACTATAGGACCACTATAGAGACCTGCACACTATAGAGACTAGACACACTATAGAGCTAGAACCTATAGAGACTAGACACACTATAGAGACGACCACTATAGAGACTAGACACACTATAGAGACACTATAGAGACTAGACACACTATAGAGACACTTAGAGACTAACACACTATAGAGACACTATAGAGACTAGACACACTATAGAGACACTATAGAGACTAGACACACTATAGAGACACTATAGAGACACTTAGAGACCTATGAGACACTATAGAGACTAGACACACTATAGAGACTAGACACACTATAGAGACTGAGACACTATAGAGACACTATAGAGACTAGACACACTATAGAGACACTATAGAGACTAGACACACTATAGAGACACTATAGAGACTAACACACTATAGAGACACTATAGAGACTAGACACACTATAGAGACTAGACACACTATAGAGACACTATAGAGACTAGCACTATAGAGACTAGACACACTATAGAGACACTATGAGACTAGACACACTATAGAGACACTTAGAGACACTATGACTAGACACACTATAGAGACTGACACACTATAGAGACTAGACACACTATAGAACACTATAGAGACTAGACACACTATAGAGACACTATAGAGACTAGACACACTATAGAGACACTATAGAGACACTATAGAGACTAGACACACTATAGAGACCCTAGACGACACTATAGAGACACTATAGAGACTAGACACACTATAGAGACACTATAGAGACTAGACACACTATAGAGACACTTCTAACACACTATAGAGACACTATAGAGACTAGACACACTATAGAGACACACTATATAGACACTATAGAGACACTATATAGACTAGACACACTATAGAGACACTATAGAGACTAGACACACTATAGAGACTAGACACACTATAGAGACACTATAGAGCTAACACACTATAGAGACACTATAGAGACTAGACACACTATAGAGACACTATAGAGACTAGACACACTATAGAGACACTATAGACCCTTAGAGACACTATAGAGACTAGACACACTATAGAGACTAGACACACTATGATCGACACTATAGAGACTAACACTAACACACTATAGACTAGACACACTATAGAGACTAGACACACTATAGAGACACTATAGAGACTAGACACACTATAGAGACACTATAGAGACTAGACACACTATAGAACCTATAGAGACACTATAGAGACTAGACACACTATAGAGACACTATGAGACCCTATAGAGACACTATAGAGACTAGACACACTATAGAGACACTATAGAGACTAGACACACTATAGAGACACTATAGAGACTAGACACACTATAGAGACACTATGAGACTAGACACCTATAGAGACACTATAGAGACTAGACACACTATAGAACATATAGAGACTAACACACTATAGAGACTAGACACACTATAGAGACACTATAGAGACTAGAACACTATAGAGACCACTATAGAGACTAGACACACTATAGAGACACTATAGAGACTGACACACTATAGAACACTATAGAGACTAGACACACTATAGGACACTATAGAACTAGACACACTATAGAACACTAGAGACTGAGACACACTATAGAGACTAGACACACTATAGAGACACTATAGAGACTAGACACATATAGAGACACTATAGAACTAGACACACTATAGAGACTAGACCACTATAGAACACTATAGAGACTAGACACACTATAGAGACCACACTATAGAGACTAGACACACTATAGAACACTATAGAACTAACACACTATAGAGACTAGACACACTATAGAGACACAGAACACTATAGAGACACTATAGAGACTAGCACACTATGAACACTATAAACTAGACACTTAAACTCTATAGAGACTAGACCACTATAGAGACACTATGGACACTATAGAGACTAACACACTATAGAGACTAGACACACTATAGAGACACTATAGAGACACTAGACACACTATAGAGACTAGACACTTAGACACTATAGAGACTAGCACACTTGCACTTAGAGACTAGACACACTATAGAGACACTATAGAGACTAACACACTATAGAGACACTATAGAGACTAGACACACTATAGACTCACTATAGAGACTAACACACTTAGAACACTATAGAGACTAGACACACTATAGAGACACTATAGAGACTAACACACTATAGACACACTATAGAGACACTATAGAGACTAGACACACTATAGAGACACTATAGAGACTAGACCACTATAAACACTATAGAGACTGAACCTATAGAGACACTATAGAACTAACACACTATAGAGACAACACTACTTGACTAGACACACTATAGAGACTAGACACACTATAGAACACTATAGAACTAACACACTATAGACACTACACTATAGAGACTAGACACACTATAGAACACTATAGAGACTAGACACACTATGGAGACACTATAGACTACCACTATAACACTATGCACTATAGACACTATAGAGACACTATAGAACTAGACACACTATAGAGACACTATAGAGACTAGACACACTATAGAGACTAGACACACTATAGAACACTATAGAGACTAGACACACTATAGAGACACTATAGAGACTAGACACACTATAGAACACTATAGAGACTAGACACCTATGAGCACTATAGAACTAGACACACTATAGAGACACTATAGACACCTACACACTATAGAGACTAGACACACTATAGAGACACTATAGAGACTAACACACTATAGAACACTATAGAGACTAGACCACTATAGAGACACTAGAGACTAGACACCTATAACACTAGAGACTAACACACTATAGAGACTAGCACACTATGAGACGACTATAGAGACTAGACACACTATAGAGACTACACTATAGAGACACTTGAACACACACTATGAACACTATAGAGACAGCACTATAGAACCTTAAACTAAACACTTAGAGACTGCACATGAACACTATAGAGACTAGACACACTATAGAACACTATAGACCTAGACACACTATAGAGACCTATAGAACTAACACACTATCACTATAGAACTACCACTATGAGACACTATAGAACTGCCCTATAACCTATAAGACACTATAGAGACTAGACACACTATGAGACACTATAGAGACTAGACACACTATAGAGACACTATAGAACACTATAGAGACTAACACACTATAGAGACACTATAGAGACTAGACACACTATAGAGACACTATAGAGACTAGACACACTATAGAGACACTATAGAGACTAACACACTATAGAGACACTATAGAGACTAGACACACTATAGAGACACTATAGAGACTAGACACACTATAGAGACTAGACACACTATAGAGACACTATGAACCTATAGAGACTAGACACTATAGAGACACTATAGAACTAACACACTATAGAGACACTATAGAGACTAGACACACTATAGAGACTAGACACACTATAGAGACACTATAGAGACTAGACACACTATAGAGACTGAGACACTATAGAGACTAACACTATAGAGACTAGACACACTATAGAACACTATAGAGACTAGACACACTATAGAGACTAGACACACTATAGAGACACTATAGAGCTAGACACACTATAGAGACCTATAGAGACCTTGACACTATAGGACACTATAGAGACTAGACACACTATAGGACTGAGCACTATAGAGACTAGACACACTTGACATGACTAGACACACTATAGAGACACTATAGAGACTAACACACTATAGAGACACTATAGAACTAGACACACTATAGAGACACTATAGAGACTAGACACACTATAGAACACTATAGAACAGACACACTATAAGACACTATAGAGACTAGACACACTATAGGTGACACTATAGAGACTAGACACACTATGAGACTATACACACTATAAGACACTATAGAGACTATACACACTATAGAGACACTTGAACTAGACACACTATGAACACTATGACTAGCACACTATAGAACTAACACTATAGAGACACTATAGAACTACACACTATAGAACTAGCACACTATAGAGACACTATAGAGACTAGACACACTATAGAGACACTATCGAGACTAGACACTTAAGACTATGCCTGAGACACTATAGAGACTAGACACACTATAGAGACACTTTAGAGACTAGACACACTATAGAGACACTATAGAGACTAACACTTAGAGACACTATAGAGACTAGACACACTATAGAGACACTTCTGAGACTAGACACACTATAGAGACTAGACACACTATAGAGACACTATAGACTAGACACACTATAGAGACACTATAGAACACACTATAGAGACTAGACACCTATAGAGACACTATAGACAACACTATAGAGACACTATAGAGACTAGACACACTATAGAGACACTATAGAGACTAGACACACTATAGAGACTAGACACACTATAGAGACACTATAGAGACTAGACACACAATTGAGACTAGAAACACTATAGACTAGACACACTATAGAGACTAGACACACTATAGAGACACTATAGACTAGACACACTATAGAGACTAGACACACTATAGAGACTAGACACACTATAGAGACACTATAGAGACTAGACACACTATAGAGACTAGAAACACTATAGAGACACTATAGAGACACTATAGAGACACTATAGAGACTAGACACATAATAGAGACACTATAGAGACTAGACACACTATAGAGACACTATAGACTAGACACACTATAGAGACTAGACACACTATAGAGACACTATAGAACTAGACACTATGAGACACTATAGAGACTAACACACTATAGAGACACTATAGAGACGAGACACACTATAGAGACTAGACACACTATAGAGACACTATAGAGACTAGACACACTATAGAGACACTATAGAGACTAGACACACTATAGAGACACTATAGAGACTAGACACACTATAGAGACACTATAGAGACTAGACACACTATGGACACTATAGAGACTAGACACACTATAGAGACCTTAGAGACTAGACACACTATAGAGACACTATAGAGACTAGACACACTATAGAGACTAGACACTATAGAGACTAGACACACTATAGACTAGACACACTATAGAGACCTGACACACTAGAGACACTATAGAGACTAGACACACTATAGAGACACTATAGAGACTAGACACACTATAGAGACTAGACACACTATAGAGACACTTGACTAGACACACTATAGAGACTAGACACACTATAGAGACACTATAGGACTAGACACACTATAGAGACACTATAGAACACTATGACTAGACACACTTAGAGACACTATAGAGACTAGACACACTATAGAGACACTATAGAGACTAGACACACTATAGAGACACTGTAGAGACTAGACACACTATAGAGACACTATAGAGACTAGACACACTATAGAGCTACCCTATGAACACTATAGACTGACACACTATAGAGACACTATAGAGCTAGACACACTATAGAGACACTATAGAGACTAGACACCTATGAGACACTATAGAGACTAGACACACTAAACACTTAGAACTAGACACACTATAGAGACACTATAGAGACTAGACACACTATAGAGACACTATAGAGACTAGACACACTATAGAGACTAGACACACTATAGAGACACTATAGAGACTAGACACACTATAGAGACACTATAGAGACTAGACACACTATAGAGACACTATAGAGACTAGACACACTATAGAGACTAGACACACTATAGAGACACTATAGAGACTAGACACACAATTGAGACTAGAAACACTATAGACTAGACACACTATAGAGACTAGACACACTATAGAGACACTATAGACTAGACACACTATAGAGACTAGACACACTATAGAACTAGCACACTATAGAGACACTATAGGCACTATAGAGACTAGACACACTATAGAGACTAGACACACTATAGAGACACTATAGAGACTAGAGCACACTATAGAGACACTATAGAGACTAGACACACTATAGAGACACTATAGACTACACACTATAGAGACTACACACTATAGAGACACACTATAGACACTATAGAGACTAGACACACTATAGAGACTAGACACACTATAGAGACACTATAGAGACTGACACACTATAGAGACTAGACACACTATAGAGACACTATAGAGACTAGACACACTATAGAGACACTATAGAGACTAGACACACTATAGAGACTATAGAACACACTATAGGACACTATAGAGACTAGACACACTATAGAGACACTATAGAGACTGACCACTATGAGACACTATAGAGACTAACACACTATAGAGACACTATAGAGACTAGACACACTATAGAGACACTATAGAGACTAGACACACTATAGAGACACTATAGAGACTAGACACACTATAGAGACTAGACACACTATAGAGACACTATAGAGACTAGACACACTATAGAGACACTATAGAGACTAGACACACTATAGAACACGACACACACTATAGAGACTAGACACACTATAGAGACACTATAGAGACTAGACACACTATAGAGACTAGACCACTATAGAACACTATAGAGACTAGACACACACTATAGACAGACACATATAGAGACTAGACACACTATAGGCACTATAGAGACTATACACACTATAGAGACACTATAGAGACTAGACACACTATGAGACACTATAGAGCTAGACACACTATAGAACACTATAGGACACTATAGAGACTAGACACACTATAAGACCCATATAGACACTATAGAGACACTATAGAGACTAGACACACTATAGAGACACTATAGAGACTAGACACACTATAGAGACACTAGAGACTAGACACACTATAGAGACCTATAGAGACTAACACACTATAGAACACTATAGAGACTAGACACCTATAGAGACTAGACACACTATAGAGACACTATAGAGACTAGACACACTATAGAGACTAGACCTAGAGACACTATAAGACTAGACACACTATAGAGACACTCTAGAGACTGACACACTATAGAGACTAGACACACTATAGAGACACTATAGAGACTAACACACTATAGAGACACTATAGAGACTAGACACACTATAGAGACACTATAGAGACTAGACACACTATGCTGACACACTATAGAGACACTATAGAGACTATAGACACACTATAGAGACCTAGAAACACTATAGACTAGACACACTATAGAGACTAGACACACTATAGAGACACTATAGAGACTAGACACACTATAGAGACTAGACACCTATAGAGACTAGACACACTATAGGACACTATAGAGACTAGACACACTAGGGAGACACTAGAGACACTATAGAGACACTATGAGACACTATAGAGACTAGACACACTATAGAGACACTATAGAGACTAGACACACTATAGAGACACTATAGAACTAGACACACTATAGAGCGACACACTATGAACAGACACACTATAGAACACTATAGAGACTAGACACACTATAGAGACTAGACACACTATAGAGACACTATAGAGACACTATAGAGACTAGACACACTATAGAGACTAGACACACTATAGAGACACTATAGACTAGACACACTATAGAGACACTATGACTAGACACACTATAGAGACACTATAGAGACTAGACACACTATAGAGACACTATAGAGACTAGACACTATAGAGACACTATAGAGACTAGACACACTATAGAGACACTATAGAGACTAGACACACTATAGAGACACTATAGAGACTAGACACACTATAGAGACTAGACACACTATAGAGACTATAGAGACTAGACACACTATAGAGACACTATAGAGACTAGACACACTATAGAGACACTATAGAGACTAGACACACTATAGAGACACTATAGAGACTAGACACACTAGAGACACTATAGAGACTAGACACACTATAGAGACACTTGCTACACACTTAGAACAGACACACTATAGAGACTAGACACACTATAGAGACACTATAGAGACTAGACACACTATAGAGACACTATAGAGACACTATAGAGACTAGAAACACTATAGAGACTATAGAGACTAGACACACTATAGAGACACTATAGAGACTAGACACACTATAGAGACACTGTAGAGACTAGACACACTATAGAGACACTATAGACTAGACACAATATAGAGACACTATAGAGACACTATAGAGACTAGACACACTATAGAGACACACTATATAGACACTATAGAGACACTATAGAGACTAGACACACTATAGAGACACTATAGAGACTAGACACACTATAGAGACACTATAGAGACTAGACACACTATAGGACACTATAGAGACTAGACACACTATAGAGACTAGACACACTATAGAGGACTATAGAGACTAACACACTATAGAGACACTTAGAGACTAGACACACTATAGAGACACTATAGGACTAGACACGGACTATGTGACACACTATAGAGACCTATAGAGACTAGACACACTATAGAGACCTATAGAGACTAGACACACTATAGAGACACTATAGAGACTAGACACCTATAGAGACTAGACACACTATAGAGACACTATAGAGACTAGACACACTTGACGAGACTAGACACACTATAGATGACACTATAGAGACTAGACACACTATAGAGACACTATAGAACTAGACACACTATAGAGACTAGACACACTATAGAGACTAGACACACTATAGACTAGACACACTATAGAGACACTATAGAGACTAGACACACTATAGAGACTAGACACTATAGAGACACTATAGAGACTAGACACACTATAGAGACACTATAGAGACTAGACACACTATAGAGACACTATAGACTAGACACACTATAGAGACTAGACACACTATAGAGCACTATGAGACACTATAGAGACTAGACACACTATAGAGACACTATAGACACTATAGAGACGAGACACTATAGAGACTAGACACACTATAGAGACACTATAGAGACTAGACACACTATAGAGACACTATAGAGACTAGACACACTATAGAGCACTATAGACCTATAGAACTAACACACTATAGAGACACTATAGAGACTAGACACACTATAGAGACACTATAGAGACTAGACACACTATAGAGACACTATAGAGACTAGACACACTATAGAGACCACTATAGAGACTAGACACACTATAGGACACTATAGAGACTAGACACACTATAGAGACACTATAGAGACTAGACACACTATAGAGACAGACACACTATAGAGACTAGACACTATAGAGACTAGACACACTATAGAGACCATAGAGACTAGACACACTATAGAGACACTATAGACACACTATAGACACACTATAGTAGATGGATGCCTGTTGTTCCTTAAAAGTAATTTCCTCTCAATCTTAAATAAACATGCCCCATTCAAAAAATACAGAACTAAGAACCGATATAGCCCCTGGTTCTCCTCAGACTTGACTGCCCTTGACCAGCACAAAAACATCCTGTGGCGTACAGCATTAGCATCAAATAGCCCCCGCGATATGCAACTTTTCAGGGAAGTTAGAACCAATATACACAAGCAGTCAGGAAAGCAAAGGCTAACTTTTTCAAACAGAAATTTGCATCCTGTAGCACTAACTCCAAAAAGTTTTGGGACACTGTAAAGTCCATGGAGAATAAGAGCACTTCCTCCCAGCCCCACTGCACTGAGGCTAGGAAACACTATCACCACCGATAAATCTACAATAATCGAGAATTTCAACAAGCATTTTGCTACAGCTGGCCATGCTTTCCATCTGGCTACCACTAACCCGGCCACCAACTCTGCACCCTCTGCTGCAACTTGCCCATGCCCCCCGCTTCTCCTTCACACAAATTCAGACAGCTGATGTTTTGAAAGCGCTGCAAAATCTGGACCCCTACAAATCAGCTGGGCTAGACAATCTGGACCCTTTCTTCCTAAAACTAGCCCGCGAAATTGTCGCAACCCCCTATTACTAGTCTGTTCAACCTCTCTTTCATGTAACGTCTGAGATCCCCAGGGATTGGAAAGCTGCCGCGGTCATCCCCCCTCTTCAAAGGGGTGACACTCTAGATCCAAACTGCTACAGACCTATATCCATCCTGCCCTGCCTTTCGAAAGTATTGAAAGCCAAGTTAATAAACAGATCATCGACCATTTCGAATACCACCGTACCCTTCTCCGCTATGCAATCCGGTTTCCGAGCTGGTCACGGGTGCACTTCAGCCACGCTCAAGGTCCTAAACGATATTATAACGCGATTGATAATAGACAGTACTGTACAGCCGTCTTCATCGACCTGGCCAAGGCTTTGACTCTGTCAACCACCGCATTCTTATTGGCAGACTAAATAGCCTTGGTTTCTCAAATGACTGCCTCGCCTGGTTCACCAACTACTTCTCAGATAGAGTTCAGTGTGTCAAATCGGAGGGCCTGTTGTCTGGACCTATGGCAGTCTCTATGGGGGTGCCACAGGGTTCAATTCTTGGGCCGACACTTTTCTCCGTGTATATCAATGATGTCGCTCTCTGCTGCTGGTGACTCTCAGATCCACCTCACGCAGACGACACCATTTTGTATACATCTGGCCCCTTCATTGGACACTGTGTTAACAAACCTCCAAACGAGCTTCAATGCCATACAACAATCCTTCAGTAGCCTTCAACTGCTCTTAAACACTAGTAAAACTAAATGCATGCTTTTCAATCGAACGCTGCTAGCACCCGCCCACCCGACTAGAATCACCACTCTCGTCGGGTCTGACCTAGAGTATGTGGACAACTACAAATATCTAGGTGTCTGGTTAGACTGTAAACTCAACTTCCAGACTCACACAAAGAATCTCCAATCCAAAGTTAAATCTAGAATCGGCTTCCTATTTGCAACAAAGCCTCCTTCACTCATGCTGCCAAACATGCCCTCGTAAAACTGACTATCCTACCGATCCTTGACTTCGGCGATGTCATTTATAAAATAGCCTCCAACACTCTACTCAGCAAATTGGATGTAGTCTATCACAGTGCCATCCGTTTTGTCTCCAAAGCCCCATACACTACCCACCACTGTGACCTGTACGCTCTTGTTGGCTGGTCCTCACTACATGTTTGGTCATCAAACCCACTGGCTCCAGGCCATCTATAAATCACTGCTAGGGCAAATCCCCGCCTTATCTTAGCTCATTGGTCACCATAGCAGCACCCACCCCGTAGTCTGCGCTCCAGCAGGTATATCTCACTGGTCTTCCCAAAGCCAACACCTCCTTTGGCCGCCATTCCTTCCAGTTCTCTGCTGCCAATGACTGGAACGAATTGCAAAAATCTCTGAAGCTGGAGACTCTTATCTCCCTCAATAACTTTAAGCATCAGTTGTCAGAGCACCTTACCGATCACTGCACCTGTACACAGCCCATCTGAAATTAGCCCACCCAACTACCTCATCCCTATATTGTTATTTAATTTGCTCTTTTGCACCCCAGTATCTCTATTTGCACATAATCTCTTGCACATCTAGCATTCCAGTGTTAATACTATTGTAATTATTCTGCACTATAGCCTATTTATTGCCTTACCTCCATAACTTGCTACATTTGCACACACTGTATATATATTTTCTGTTGTATTTCTGACTTTGTTATTTTTTACCCCATATGTAACTCTGTGTTGTTTTTTGTTGCACTACTTTGCTTTGTCTTGGCCAGGTCGCAGTTGTAAATGAGAACCTGTTCTCAACTGGCTTACCTGGTTAAATAAAGGTGAAATAAAAAAAATAAAATAAAATATAGAGACTTTACACACTATAGAGACTATAGAGACTAGACACACTATAGAGACTAGACACACTATAGAGACTAGACACACTATAGAGACTAGACACACTATAGAGACACTATAGAGACTATAGAGACTAGACACACTATAGAGACACTATAGAGACTAGACACACTATAGAAACTATAGAGACTAGACACACTATAGAGACACTATAGAGACTAGACACACTATAGAGACACTATAGAGACTAGACACACTATAGAGACACTATAGAGACTAGACACACTATAGAGACACTATAGAGACTAGACACACTATAGAGACACTATAGAGACTAGACACACTATAGAGACACTATAGAGACTAGACACACTATAGAGACTAGACACACTATAGAGACACTATAGAGACTAGACACACTATAGAGACACTATAGACTAGACACACTATAGAGACACTTATAGAGACTAGACACACTATAGAGACTAGACACACTATAGAGACACTATAGAGACTAGACACACTATAGAGACACTATAGAGACTAGACACACTATAGAGACACTATAGAGACTAGACACACTATAGAGACTAGACACACTATAGAGACTAGACACACTATAGAGACTAGACACACTATAGAGACACTATAGAGACTAGACACACTATAGAGACACTATAGAGACTAGACACACTATAGAGACACTATAGAGACTAGACACACTATAGAGACTAGACACACTATAGAGACACTATAGAGACTAGACACACTATAGAGACTAGACACACTATAGAGACTATAGAGACTAGACACACTATAGAGACTAGACACACTATAGAGACTAGACACACTATAGAGACTAGACACACTATAGAGACTAGACACACTATAGAGACTATAGAGACTAGACACACTATAGAGACACTATAGAGACTAGACACACTATAGAGACACTATAGAGACTAGACACACTATAGAGACACTATAGAGACTAGACACACTATAGAGACTAGACACACTATAGAGACTAGACACACTATAGAGACACTATAGAGACTAGACACACTATAGAGACACTATAGAGACTAGACACACTATAGAGACACTATAGAGACTAGACACACTATAGAGACTAGACACACTATAGAGACACTATAGAGACTAGACACACTATAGAGACACTATAGAGACTAGACACACTATAGAGACACTATAGAGACTAGACACACTATAGAGACACTATAGAGACTAGACACACTATAGAGACACTATAGAGACTAGACACACTATAGAGACACTATAGAGACACTATAGAGACTAGACACACTATAGAGACATTATAGAGACTAGACACACTATAGAGACTAGACACACTATAGAGACTAGACACACTATAGAGACACTATAGAGACTAGACACACTATAGAGACTAGACACACTATAGAGACACTATAGAGACTAGACACACTATAGAGACTAGACACACTATAGAGACACTATAGAGACTAGACACACTATAGAGACTAGACACACTATAGAGACACTATAGAGACACTATAGAGACACTATAGAGACTAGACACACTATAGAGACACTATAGACTAGACACACTATAGAGACTAGACACACTATAGAGACACTATAGAGACACTATAGAGACTAGACACACTATAGAGACTAGACACACTATAGAGACACTATAGAGACTAGACACACTATAGAGACACTATAGAGACTAGACACACTATAGAGACACTATAGAGACTAGACACACTATAGAGACACTATAGAGACTAGACACACTATAGAGACTAGACACACTATAGAGACACTATATAGACTACACACTATAGAGACACTATAGAGACTAGACACACTATAGAGACTAGACACACTATAGAGACACTATAGACACACTATAGAGACTAGACACACTATAGAGACACTATAGAGACTAGACACACTATAGAGACACTATAGAGACTAGACACACTATAGAGACACTATAGAGACTAGACACACTATAGAGACACTATAGAGACTAGACACACTATAGAGACTAGACACACTATAGAGACACTATAGAGACTAGACACACTATAGAGACACTATAGAGACTAGACACACTATAGAGACACTATAGAGACACTATAGAGACTAGACACACTATAGAGACTAGACACACTATAGAGACACTATAGAGACTAGACACACTATAGAGACACTATAGAGACTAGACACACTATAGAGACACTATAGAGACTAGACACACTATAGAGACTAGACACACTATAGAGACTAGACACACTATAGAGACTAGACACACTATAGAGACACTATAGAGACTAGACACACTATAGAGACTAGACACACTATAGAGACACTATAGAGACTAGACACACTATAGAGACTAGACACACTATAGAGACTATAGAGACTAGACACACTATAGAGACTAGACACACTATAGAGACTAGACACACTACAGAGACTAGACACACTATAGAGACACTATAGAGACTAGACACACTATAGAGACTAGACACACTATAGAGACACTATAGAGACTAGACACACTATAGAGACCTAGACACACTATAGAGACTAGACACACAGAGACTAGACACACTATAGAGACTAGACACACTATAGAGACTATAGAGACTAGACACACTATAGAGACACTATAGAGACTAGACACACTATAGAGACACTATAGAGACTAGACACACTATAGAGACACTATAGAGACTAGACACACTATAGAGACTAGACACACTATAGAGACTAGACACACTATAGAGACACTATAGAGACTAGACACACTATAGAGACTAGACACACTATAGAGACTAGACACACTATAGAGACACTATAGAGACTAGACACACTATAGAGACACTATAGAGACTAGACACACTATAGAGACACTATAGAGACTAGACACACTATAGAGACTAGACACACTATAGAGACACTATAGAGACTAGACACACTATAGAGACACTATAGAGACTAGACACACTATAGAGACACTATAGAGACTAGACACACTATAGAGACACTATAGAGACTAGACACACTATAGAGACACTATAGAGACACTATAGAGACTAGACACACTATAGAGACACTATAGAGACTAGACACACTATAGAGACTAGACACACTATAGAGACTAGACACACTATAGAGACACTATAGAGACTAGACACACTATAGAGACTAGACACACTATAGAGACACTATAGAGACTAGACACACTATAGAGACACTATAGAGACACTATAGAGACTAGACACACTATAGAGACACTATAGAGACTAGACACACTATAGAGACTAGACACACTATAGAGACTAGACACACTATAGAGACACTATAGAGACTAGACACACTATAGAGACACTATAGAGACTAGACACACTATAGAGACTAGACACACTATAGAGACACTATAGAGACACTATAGAGACTAGACACACTATAGAGACACTATAGAGACTAGACACACTATAGAGACACTATAGAGACACTATAGAGACTAGACACACTATAGAGACACTATAGAGACTAGACACACTATAGAGACACTATAGAGACTAGACACACTATAGAGACTAGACACACTATAGAGACTAGACACACTATAGAGACACTATAGAGACTAGACACACTATAGAGACTAGACACACTATAGAGACACTATAGAGACACTATAGAGACTAGACACACTATAGAGACACTATAGAGACTAGACACACTATAGAGACACTATAGAGACTAGACACACTATAGAGACTAGACACACTATAGAGACACTATAGAGACTAGACACACTATAGAGACACTATAGAGACTAGACACACTATAGAGAGCAACACTATAGACTAGACACACTATAGAGACTAGACACACTATAGAGACACTATAGAGACTAGACACACTATAGAGACACTATAGAGACTAGACACACTATAGAGACACTATAGAGACTAGACACACTATAGAGACTGACACACTATAGAGACTAGACACACTATAGAGACACTATAGAGACTAGACACACTATAGAGACACTATAGAGACTAGACACACTATAGAGACACTATAGAGACTAGACACACTATAGAGACTAGACACATATAGAGACTAAGAGACTAGACACACTATAGAGACTAGACACACTATAGAGACACTATAGAGACTAGACACACTATAGAGACTAGACACACTATAGAGACACTATAGAGACTAGACACACTATAGAGACACTATAGAGACTAGACACACTATAGAGACACTATAGAGACTAGACACACTATAGAGACACTAGAGACTAGACACACTATAGAGACTAGACACTATAGAGACTAGACACACTATAGAGACACTATAGAGACTAGACACACTATAGAGACACTATAGAGACTAGACACACTATAGAGACACTATAGAGACTAGACACACTATAGAGACTAGACACACTATAGAGACACTATAGAGACTAGACACACTATAGAGACACTATAGAGACTAGACACACTATAGAGACACTATAGAGACTAGACACACTATAGAGACACTATAGAGACTAGACACACTATAGAGACACTATAGAGACTAGACACACTATAGAGACACTATAGAGACTAGACACACTATAGAGACACTATAGAGACTAGACACACTAGAGACTAGACACACTATAGAGACTACACACTATAGAGACACTATAGAGACTAGACACACTATAGAGACTAGACACACTATAGAGACACTATAGAGACTAGACACACTATAGAGACTAGACACACTATAGAGACACTATAGAGACTAGACACACTATAGAGACTAGACACACTATAGAGACACTATAGAGACACACTATAGAGACACTATAGAGACTAGACACACTATAGAGACACTATAGACTAGACACACTATAGAGACTAGACACACTATAGAGACACTATAGAGACAGACATAGAGACAGAGACACACTATAGAGACTAGACACACTATAGAGACACTATAGAGACTAGACACACTATAGAGACACTATAGAGACTAGACACACTATAGAAACTATAGAGACTAGACACACTATAGAGACACTATAGAGACTAGACACACTATAGAGACACTATAGAGACTAGACACACTATAGAGTCACTATAGAGACTAGACACACTATAGAGACTAGACACACTATAGAGACACTATAGAGACTAGACACACTATAGAGACACTATAGACTAGACACACTATAGAGACTAGACACACTATAGAGACACTATAGAGACACTATAGAGACTAGACACACTATAGAGACACTATAGAGACTAGACACACTATAGAGACACTATAGAGACTAGACACACTATAGAGACACTATAGAGACTAGACACACTATAGAGACACTATAGAGACTAGACACACTATAGAGACTAGACACACTATAGAGACACTATAGAGACTAGACACACTATAGAGACACACTATAGAGACTAGACACACTATAGAGACACTATAGACACACTATAGAGACTAGACACACATATAGAGACTAGACACACTATAGAGACACTATAGAGACTAGACACACTATAGAGACACTATAGAGACTAGACACTATAGAGACACTATAGAGACTAGACACACTATAGAGACTAGACACACTATAGAGACTAGACACACTATAGAGACTAGACAAACTATAGAGACACTATAGAGACTAGACACACTATAGAGACTAGACACACTATAGAGACACTATAGAGACTAGACACACTATAGAGACTAGACACACTATAGAACACTATAGAGACTAGACACACTATAGAGACTAGACACACTATAGAGACTACACACTACAGAGACTAGACACACTATAGAGACACTATAGAGACTAGCACACTATAGCTAGCACACTATAGAGACACTATAGAGACTAGACACACTATAGAGACTAGACACACTATAGAGACTAGACACACTATAGAGACTAGCACACTATAGAGACTAGACACTATAGAGACGACACTATAGAGACTAGACACACTATAGAAGACACTATAGAGACTAGACACACTATAGAGACACTATAGAGACTAGACACACTATAGAGACACTATAGAGACTAGACACACTATGAGACTAGACACTATAGAGACTAGACACACTATAGAGACACTATAGAGACTAGACACACTATAGAGACTAGACACACTATAGAGACTAGACACCTTAGAGACACTATAGAGACTAGACACACTATAGAGACACTATAGAGACTAGACACACTATAGAGACACTATAGAGACTAGACACACTATAGAGACTAGACACACTATAGAGACTATAGAGACTAGACACACTATAGAGACACTATAGAGACTAGACACACTATAGAAACTATAGAGACTAGACACACTATAGAGACACTATAGAGACTAGACACACTATAGAGACACTATAGAGACACTATAGAGACTAGACACACTATAGAGACACTATAGAGACTAGACACACTATAGAGACTAGACACACTATAGAGACTAGACACACTATAGAGACACTATAGAGACTAGACACACTATAGAGACTAGACACACTATAGAGACACTATAGAGACTAGACACACTATAGACACTATAGAGACACTATAGAGACTAGACACACTATAGAGACACTATAGAGACTAGACACACTATAGAGACTAGACACTATAGAGACTAGACACACTATAGAGACACTATGAGAGACGCACACTATAGAGACTAGACACACTATAGAGACACTATAGAGACTAGACACACTATAGAGACTGACACACTATAGAGACACTATGACACACTATAGAACTAGACACACTATAGAGACACTATAGAGACTAGACACACTATAGAGACACTATAGAGACACTATAGAGACTAGACACACTATAGAGACACTATAGAGACTAGACACACTATATAGACACTATAGAGACTAGACACACTATAGAGACTAGACACACTATAGAGACTAGACACACTATAGAGACACTATAGAGACTAGACACACTATAGAGACTAGACCACTATAGAGACACTATAGAGACTAGACACACTATAGAGACTAGACACACTATAGACTAGACACTTAGAGACACTATAGAACGACACTATAGAGACTAGACACACTATAGAGACACTATAGAGACTATACACACTATAGAGACACTATAGAGACTAGACACACTATAGAGACACTATAGAGACTAGACACACTATAGAGACACTATAGAGACTAGACACACATATAGAGACACTATAGAGACTAGACACACTATAGAGACACTATAGAGACTAGACACACTATAGAGACACTATAGACTAACACCTATAGAGACTAGACACACTATAGAGACACTATAGAGACTAGACACACTATAGATACACTATAGAGACTAGACACACTATAGAGACACTATAGAGACTAGACACACTATAGAGACTAGACACACTATAGAGACTAGACACACTATAGAGACTAGACACACTATAGAGACACTATAGAGACTAGACACACTATAGAGACACTATAGAGACTAGACACACTATAGAGACTAGACACACTATAGATACATTATAGAGACTAGACACACTATAGATACACTATAGAGACTAGACACACTATAGAGACACTATAGAGACTAGACACACTATAGAGACACTATAGAGACTAGACACACTATAGAGACACTATAGAGACTAGACACACTATAGAGCACTATAGAGACTAGACACACTATAGAGACACTATAGAGACTAGACACACTATAGAGACACTATAGAGACTAGACACACTATAGAGACTAGACACACTATAGAGACTAGACACACTATAGATACACTATAGAGACTAGACACACTATAGAGACACTATAGAGACTAGACACACTATAGAGACACTATAGAGACTAGACACTATAGAACACTATGGCTACACACTATAGAGACACTTAGACACACTATAGAGACCTATGAACACTATAGACCTAGACACACTATAGATACACTATAGAGACACTATAGAGACTAGACACACTATAGAGACACTATAGAGACTAGACACACTATAGAGACACTATATAGACACTATAGAGACACTATAGAGACTAGACACACTATAGAGACACTATAGAGACTAGACACACTATAGAGACACTATAGAGACTAGACACACTATAGAGACTGGACACTATAGAGACTAGACACACTATAGAGACACTATAGAGACTAGACACACTATAGAGACACTATAGAGACTAGACACACTATAGAGACACTATAGAGACTATACACACTATAGAGACACTATAGAGACTAGACACACTATAGAGACACTATAGAGACTAGACACACTATAGAGACACTATAGAGACTAGACACACTATAGAGACTATAGAGACTAGACACACTATAGAGACACTATAGACTAGACACACTATAGAGACTAGACACACTATAGAGACTAGACACACTATAGAGACACTATAGAGACTAGACACACTATAGAGACACTATAGAGACACTATAGAGACTAGACACACTATAGAGACACTATAGAGACTAGACACACTATAGAGACACTATAGAGACTAGACACACTATAGAGACACTATAGAGACTAGACACACTATAGAGACACTATAGAGACTAGACACACTATAGAGACACTATAGACTAGACACACTATAGAGACACTATAGAGACTAGACACACTATAGAGACACTATAGAGACTAGACACACTATAGATACACTATAGAGACTAGACACACTATAGAGACACTATAGAGACTAGACACACTATAGAGACTAGACACACTATAGAGACTAGACACACTATAGATACACTATAGAGACTAGACACACTATAGATACACTATAGAGACTAGACACACTATAGAGACTAGACACACTAAAGAGACACTATAGAGACTAGACACACTATAGAGACTAGACACACTATAGATACACTATAGAGACTAGACACACTATAGATACACTATAGAGACTAGACACACTATAGAGACTAGACACACTATAGAGACACTATAGAGACACTATAGAGACTAGACACACTATAGAGACTAGACACACTATAGAGACACTATAGAGACTAGACACACTATAGAGACTAGACACACTATAGAGACTATAGAGACTAGACACACTATAGAGACTAGACACACTATAGAGACACTATAGAGACTAGACACACTATAGAGACACTATAGAGACTAGACACACTATAGAGACACTATAGAGACTAGACACACTATAGAGACACTATAGAGACTAGACACACTATAGAGACTAGACACACTATAGAGACACTATAGAGACTAGACACACTATAGAGACACTATAGAGACTAGACACACTATAGAGACACTATAGAGACTAGACACACTATAGAGACACTATAGACTAGACACACTATAGAGACACTATAGAGACTAGACACACTATAGAGACACTATAGAGACTAGACACACTATAGATACACTATAGAGACTAGACACACTATAGAGACACTATAGAGACTAGACACACTATAGAGACTAGACACACTATAGAGACTAGACACACTATAGATACACTATAGAGACTAGACACACTATAGATACACTATAGAGACTAGACACACTATATAGACTAGACACACTAAAGAGACACTATAGAGACTAGACACACTATAGAGACTAGACACACTATAGATACACTATAGAGACTAGACACACTATAGATACACTATAGAGACTAGACACACTATAGAGACTAGACACACTATAGAGACACTATAGAGACACTATAGAGACTAGACACACTATAGAGACTAGACACACTATAGAGACACTATAGAGACTAGACACACTATAGAGACTAGACACACTATAGAGACTATAGAGACTAGACACACTATAGAGACTAGACACACTATAGAGACACTATAGAGACTAGACACACTATAGAGACTAGACACACTATAGAGACACTATAGAGACTAGACACACTATAGAGACACTATAGAGACTAGACACACTATAGAGACACTATAGAGACTAGACACACTATAGAGACACTATAGAGACTAGACACACTATAGAGACTAGACACACTATAGAGACTAGACACACTATAGAGACACTATAGAGACTAGACACACTATAGAGACTAGACACACTATAGAGACACTATAGAGACTAGACACACTATAGAGACTAGACACACTATAGAGACACTATAGAGACTAGACACACTATAGAGACTAGACCCCCATGGAACATGAACCCCACAGTGGAAATAAAACCAATGTTCTAATGTGCCTCTTTATTTAAAGAAAGAAAAAAAACATTTGAGTCACTGATCGTCCCTAGCAACAGGTCAACCGGGCCAGACAAGGGGTTGTTTCCATACCAACAGCTTCAGTCAGTCCCCACTGAGGACAGACGTCAGTTCAACGTCTACGTAGTTTTGATTTACATTTGGTTGAGTTGTCAAAATAACGTGAATTCAACGTCTCTCTCTCTCTCTCTCTCTCTCTCTCTCTCTCTCTCTCTCTCTCTCTCTCTCTCTCTCTCTCTCTCTCTCTCTCTCTCTCTCTCTCTCTCTCTCTCTCTCTCTCTCTCTCTCTCTCTCTCTCTCTCTCTCTCTCTCTCTCTCTCTCTCTCTCTCTCTCTCTCTCTCTCTCTCTCTCTCTCTCTCTCTCTCTCTCTCTCTCTCTCTCTCTCTCTCTCTCTCTCTCTCTCTCTCTCTCTTCTCTGTCTCTCTCTCTCTCTCTCTCTCTCTCTCTCTCTCTCTCTCTCTCTCTCTCTCTCTCTCTCTCTCTCTCTCTCTCTCTCTCTCTCTCTCTCTCTCTGACACACATCATTAAACATGTATACTTTGTACGTATATATTTATATAGACCTATAAATGTACATACATTTATAAAAGGTAACACAACGTACGTACACTCGCTCTCTTCCTTCAGCAACACCATACACACAATGCGACTCTGAGTCCATCTTCGTTTTATGTACACATGCACAGGAACAGACGTCATACATGTACAGATTCTCAGACATACTTCATCATATTGAAAAAGAGTTGGTTCCTATTCAAAAACAACACCAGGTTGCAAGGTTTTTTTCTCTCTTTAAAGCTGTGAAATTAAAACATTTAAAAAAGGAGAAAAAACTGGATAGAGTCCCATATGGCAGCCTATTTCCCATGTAGGGCACTACTTTTGAGTAGATCTCCATGGGTCCTGGTCAAAAGTAGTGCACTATATAGGGAATAGGGTGCCAACCATGGCGTTCATTCACTGCAACATCTCATCTTCCGCCTCGCAGGTCAGTGGTTCATTTGCATAATGTATACAGGTTTTTTAGGATTTTTTTTTAACCTATTTAAAAAAAAAATATGTTTTACTAAACAGCATTTCCTTTTCTTTTTATTATAAAGCAGAAAACCTGTAAAGAGAAAGTGGAGTCTCTACAACACTACAGACAGAGGGTCACCTCATCGGTCTGATCTTCACTGCAGTCAGAGAGTCACCTCATCGGTCTGATCTTCACTGCAGTCAGAGAGTCACCTCATCGGTCTGATCTTCACTGCAGTCAGAGTCACCTCATCGGTCTGATCTTCACTGCAGTCAGAGTCACCTCATCGGTCTGATCTTCACTGCAGTCAGAGAGTCACCTCATCGGTCTGATCTTCACTGCAGTCAGAGAGTCACCTCATCGGTCTGATCTTCACTGCAGTCAGAGGGGTCACCTCATCGGTCTGATTTTCACTGCAGTCAGAGAGTCACCTCATCGGGTCTGATCTTCACTGCAGTCAGAGGGTCACCTCATCGGTCTGATCTTCACTGCAGTCAGAGAGTCACCTCATCGGTCTGATCTTCACTGCAGTCAGAGAGTCACCTCATCGGTCTGATCTTCACTGCAGTCAGAGAGTCACCTCATCGGTCTGATCTTCACTGCAGTCAGAGAGTCACCTCATCGGTCTGATCTTCACTGCAGTCAGAGAGTCACCTCATCGGTCTGATCTTCACTGCTGCATGTGTTCCTATAGAGAGGGTTGTTGACATCAAGCTGTACAGCGCAGGTCAAGGGGTCAGAGAACATACTTACATCCCAGCTCAAGGTACAGCCATAATCAAGGCACAAAGATCTACAAGTAGATTTGTTTTTCTTTCAATAAAGTAGTTGTACAAAATAATATTACATTTTACAGTCTGTACAGGATAAATCAAGAAGCCTTGCACAGTTCAGTACAAAAAAACTATAATAATGACTACATTTCCTCTCTTGCCCCTCCCCCCTTCTGTCATAGACTATGTCCCTCCCCCCCGTCATGGAAGATGTCCCATCCCCCCCTTCTGTCATGGAAGATTCCCCCCCGTCATAGAAGATGTCCCGTCCCCCCGTCATAGAAGATGTCCCGTCCCCCGTCATAGAAGATGTCCCGTCCCCCGTCATAGAAGATGTCCCCCCTCTGTCATAGAATATGTCCCCCCCTCTGTCATAGAAGATGTCCCCCCCTCTGTCATAGAAGATGTCCCCCTCTGTCATAGAAGATGTCCCCCCCGTTATAGAAGATGTCCTCCCCCTCTGTCATAGATGTCTCCCCGTCATAGAAAATGTCCCCCTCATAGAAGATGTCCTCCCCCTCTGTCATAAAAAGATGTCTCCCCCCTCTGTCATAGAAGATGTCCCCCCGTCATAAAAGATGTCCCCCTCTGTCATAAAATATGTCCCCCCCTCTGTCATAAAATATGTCCCCCCCTCTGTCATAGAAGATGCCCCCCCCCCCGTCATAGAAGATGTCCCCCCATCATAGAAGATGTTCCCCCCATCATAGAAGATAAAAGGATGGTTGTTGATCAGTCAGTGTGTTAGTTGTTGTTCCTTTTATGGCCATGTCACGCGAGGCAGAAAGCAGCGACAGAGGCTAAGGTGCAGAGTTCAGTCCCCTTTCATTCTTCATTAGGTCCTTCATGACTTTCCTTTCTCTCGTCCCCCATTCTGTATCAGTCCTTCAAGGCCTCACACAACAGGAGGCCAGAGTCTCTCCATCCCTACCTCCCTTAGTCCACCTGCAACTCGCAACACTATACAGTGTAAAACAGAGTTAGAAATATTGTGATGCTACATTGTGTTTATACTTCTTCAAAAATAAGGTATTAAGCAACCTGATACAAAGTGCATTATCTCTGTCTTCATCGTCTGTCTCTTCCTCCTCCTCTCCCTCTCTCCGTCCGTTATCTAGCTGTCTGTCATGTCAGAGAGGAGAAGTAGAAAGATCGCTCTGATGGGGGGCAGGGGGGGGTTCGGAGGGAGCAGGGGGCGATGCCAGCTCCAACTTGCAGTTGACACACAAACAGACACACGTGCGCTGCCGATACACCGAGGTCTTGTGGGTGTCTCCTCTCAAACACACCACCACCCGCCCAGCTATCCAGTCCAGTCCAGGTCCAACGACAGAACAGGATGTGAGGAGGAGGAGGAGGAGGAGGAGGAAGAGGAGGTTGAGTTAGCCTCAGGAATGACAAATCAAATCATTCAAGAGAGAAAAAGAAAGACATCCAAAAGGTTCCCCTCTCTTCCTTCCTTCCATCCTGTCAGTGAAAAGGATGAAACAGTTTTTCAAAAAGAGGAAAAATAGGATGACAGACTTCAGTAGTACTTCCTAGAAGGGGCGGGGCTGGGTTTTGGGTTGAGGATGCAGAATGGTTGAATAAAACCCCAGAAGGCTTGATGGAGCTGTGTGTGTTTGTGTGTGTGTGTCTGTACTGTGTGTGTGTGTGTGTGTGTGTCTGTACTGTGTGTGTGTGTGTGTGTGTCTGTACTGTGTGTGTGTGTGTGTGTGTGTGTGTGTGTGTGTGTGTGTGTGTGTGTGTGTGAGTCCATCCCATCACAAGAGTTCGTACTGCCGCAGGTGCATCCTCTGAATGATATCTCGACAGTCGTTGAAGACTCTCCTGATGTTCTCCGTGTCCACAGCACAGGTGAAGTGAGGGTAGCAGTAATGTCTGCCATCTCCACTGGCTGTGCTGATCCTCTGGGGAGGGGAGGGAGAGGGGGTGAGGGACATGTTAGATTAGGGTAGGGTTATCCACAGTTTTAAAAACAGCTATTAAAAAATGGACTTTAAAGCTACAGTGTACAGCTACTGTGTAGCCATTTTTGTAGTTTTTCAAATCCCAGACTATAGCTTTAAAACAGACATTTCAATATGAATATTGAATCCTTACCAGGAACTCGTCTCGGATGAAAAACTTGGCTCTGGTCACTTTTGGGTCTTCACCAGGTTCAGGAGTTGCTGTAGAACAGAGAGATGGACAGAAACACACTTCAGGTTCAACTGCCTGAAGAGCGACACTATCAGAGTGACAATGTTCTGTTTCAATAGGAACATTGGCTCAATAGCACCCCCCGAGATGTTGTGTAGGATGTCTGCTTTGTGTGGTACTGGGGGTCTTGAAGAACAACTTCATTGATTTGAGCAGTGCTCTATTGATTTGAGCATGCTCTATTGATTTGAGCAGTGCTCTATTGATTTGAGCAGCGCTCTATTGATTTGAGCAGCGCTCTATTGATTTGAGCAGCGCTCTATTGATTTGAGCAGCGCTCTATTGATTTGAGCAGTGCTCTATTGATTTGAGCAGTGCTCTATTCAACAGGGGATACGGCGTTGGCACATATGTGCAGTGCAGTGCCTTCCTTCACCTGGTAATGGTGTGGGAGTGTAGTAGACTACCTACCTTCATTTGGTATGGTGTAGCGAGCATATTCAGGGAAGTAGTCTTCAATTTTGGATTTTCCAGCTAACACTTTCTCAGCCAACATGTCCTGCTTGTTCAGAAATAATATGACCGATATGGTGCGTAACCACCTGGAGGAAAACACACAGACGTCATTAGAATACAGCATACGGCAGGTTCACTATAGGTTGGTTGTTAGAACATGTTGCAGGGTAGTGGGTTCAGTTCCCGGGACCACCCCATACGTGAAAAATGCACGCATGACTGTAAGTCGCTTTGGATAAAAAAAGTGTCTGATAAATGGCATATTATTATTATATATTATAGCTCTAGCGTAAAGAGTTGACTGTGTTAGATTGACGGGCATATTCCAATAGTCTCGTTCTAGCGTAGAGAGTTAACATTTTTGTCATTTAGCAGACGCTCTTATCCAGAGCGACTTACAGTATTGAGCGCATACATTTTTTCGTACTGGTCCCCCCCCTTCCCCCGTGGGAATCAAACCCACAACCCTGGCGTTGCAAGCCCCATGCTCTACCAACTGAGCAACACAGGACCCAGAGTTGATTGTGTTAGATTTATGGGCAATATTCAACAGTCTAGTTCTAGTAACCTTCTGTTATTCTGTAGATTCTAAATTGTTCTGCATGGTTGAAATGTTGGCCTTACCGTTAATCAGAAGGGAACACCTTGTACACACCATAGAATTAGAATCACACAGAGTCCAGAACTTCCTCCTTCTACACTCAATATGACCGCTGGTCCGGTCCACCCATCACAAAATGGTGGCTTAAATAGGAATGTCGGCTCTACTGATTCAAGTACTATGACATATACAGCCAGTCTTCTATGGAGTATATTCAGGGTTCTAAACAGACCTGTTATTCCAGATACTGCGGAAGAGGTCCAGGGCTAGAGGGTTATATGTAGATATAGTTCTAAACAGACCTGTTATTCCAGATACTGCGGAAGAGGTCCAGGGTTAGGACGGTTATATGTAGATATAGTTCTAAACAGACCTGTTATTCCAGATACTGCGGAAGAGGTCCAGGGTTATATGTAGATATAGTTCTAAACAGACCTGTTATTCCAGATACTGCGGAAGAGGTCCAGGGCTAGAGGGTTATATGTAGATATAGTTCTAAACAGACCTGTTATTCCAGATACTGCGGGAAGAGGTCCAGGGCTAGAGGGTTATATGTAGATATAGTTCTAAACAGACCTGTTATTCCAGATACTGCGGAAGAGGTCCAGGGTTATATGTAGATATAGTTCTAAACAGACCTGTTATTCCAGATACTGCGGAAGAGGTCCAGGGCTAGAGGGTTATATGTAGATATAGTTCTAAACAGACCTGTTATTCCAGATACTGCGGAAGAGGTCCAGGGCTTCCCGTAGCCTGTTGGTGTTGTTGTCCTCCCTTATGACCATGTTGTAGCTGCTGCTGGCAACCACAAAGATGATAGCAGTCACATCTACACAGAGGAGAGGAGGAGTTAAGATGATAGCAGTCACATCTACACAGAGGAGAGGAGGAGTTAAGATGATAGCAGTCACATCTACACAGAGGAGAGGAGGAGTTAAGATGATAGCAGTCACATCTACACAGAGGAGAGGAGGAGTTAAGAAGATGATAGCAGTCACATCTACACAGAGGAGAGGAGGAGTTAAGAAGATGATAGCAGTCACATCTACACAGAGGAGAGGAGGAGTTAAGAAGATGATAGCAGTCACTTCTAGAGGAGAGGAGAGGAGAGTTTGGAAGATGATAGCAGTCACTTCTAGAGGAGAGGAGAGGAGAGTTTGGAAGATGATAGCAGTCACTTCTAGAGGAGATGATAGGATATGAGAGGATAGGAGGGGAGAGTTTAGAAGATGATAGCAGCCACATTGATAGGAGGGGAGAGAGGGGTTAGAAGATCAGACACACCAACTGTCTGATCAGGTCACTTTTCTAGTTAGGGAGAAAACATCCAACTCACCATTAAAGCATTGGATCCATTTTCTCCTCTCATCTCTCTGGCCACCTACATCAAACATACTGGGAGAGAAGAGAGAGAGAGAGGTCACACAACTACATCAAACATACTGGGAGAGGAGACAACAACATCATGTAACACTGGGGTGGCTGGATGACTGCTCACTGGGAGACTGTCTAGCTGGGAGACTGACTAGCTGGGAGACTGACTAGCTGGGAGACTGACTAGCTGGGAGACTGACTAGCTGGGAGACTGTCTAGCTGGGAGACTGACTGGCTGGCTGGGTGGGTGACTGACTGACTAGCTGGGAGACTGTCTAGCTGGGAGACTGACTAGCTGGGAGACTGACTGGCTGGGAAACTGACTGGCTGGGAGACTGTCTAGCTGGATGACTGACTGGCTGGGAGACTGACTGGCTGGGAGACTGACTGGCTGGGAGACTGACTGGCTGGGAGACTGACTGGCTGGGAGACTGACTAGCTGGGAGACTGTCTAGCTGGGAGACTGACTGGCTGGCTGGGTGGGTGACTGACTGACTAGCTGGGAGACTGTCTAGCTGGGAGACTGACTAGCTGGGAGACTGACTGGCTGGGAGACTGACTGGCTGGGAGACTGACTGGCTGGGAGACTGACTGGCTGGGAGACTGTCTAGCTGGGAGACTGACTAGCTGGGAGACTGACTGGCTGGATGACTGACTGGCTGGGAGACTGACTAGCTGGGAGACTGACTGGCTGGATGACTGACTGGCTGGGAGACTGACTAGCTGGGAGACTGACTGGCTGGGAGACTGACTGGCTGGGAGACTGACTAGCTGGGAGACTGTCTAGCTGGGAGACTGACTAGCTGGGAGACTGACTAGCTGGGATACTGACTAGCTGGGAGACTGACTAGCTGGGAGACTGTCTAGCTGGGAGACTGACTAGCTGGGAGACTGACTAGCTGGGGAGACTGACTGGCTGGGAGACTGACTGGCTGGGAGACTGACTAGCTGGGAGACTGACTAGCTGGGAGACTGACTAGCTGGGAGACTGACTAGCTGGGAGACTGACTGGCTGGGGAGACTGACTGGCTGGGGAGACTGACTGGCTGGGGAGACTGACTGGCTGGATGACTGACTGGCTGGGAGACTGACTGGCTGGGAGACTGACTGGCTGGGAGACTGACTAGCTGGGAGACTGACTAGCTGGATGACTGACTGGCTGGGAGACTGACTGGCTGGGAGACTGACTAGCTGGGAGACTGATTAGCTGGGAGACTGACTAGCTGGGAGACTGACTGGCTGGGAGACTGACTGGCTGGGAGACTGACTGGCTGGGAGACTGACTAGCTGGGAGACTGACTAGCTGGGAGACTGACTAGCTGGGAGACTGACTGGCTGGGAGACTGACTGGCTGGGAGACTGACTGGCTGGGAGACTGTCTAGCTGGGTGACTGACTGGCTGGATGACTGACTGGCTGGGAGACTGACTAGCTGGGAGACTGACTAGCTGGGAGACAGACTAGCTGGGAGACAGACTAGCTGGGAGACAGACTGGCTGGGAGACTGACTGGCTGGGAGACTGACTAGCTGGGAGACTGACTAGCTGGGAGACTGACTAGCTGGGAGACTGTCTAGCTGGGTGACTGACTGGCTGGGAGACTGACTGGCTGGGAGACTGTCTAGCTGGGTGACTGACTGGATGGATGACTGACTGGCTGGCTGGGTGACTGACTGACTGACTGGGAGACTGTCTAGCTGGGTGACTGACTGGCTGGGAGACTGACTAGCTGGGAGACTGACTAGCTGGGAGACTGACTGGCTGGATGACTGACTGGCTGGGAGACTGTCTAGCTGGGAGACTGTCTAGCTGGGAGACTGACTGGCTGGGAGACTGACTGGCTGGGAGACTGACTAGCTGGGAGACTGTCTAGCTGGGAGACTGACTAGCTGGGAGACTGTCTAGCTGGGAGACTGACTGGCTGGGAGACTGACTGGCTGGGAGACTGACTAGCTGGGAGACTGTCTAGCTGGCTGGGTGACTGACTGACTGACTGGCTGGGTGACTGACTGACTGACTGGCTGGGTGACTGACTGACTGACTGGCTGGGTGACTGACTGACTGGCTGACCGACTGACTGGCTGGGTGACTGACCGACTGGCTGACTGACTGACTGGCTGGGTGACTGACTGGGCTGGCTGGGTGACCGACTGACTGGCTGGGTGACTGACTGACTGGCTGACTGACTGACTGGCTGGGTGACTGACTGACTGGCTGACTGACTGACTGGCTGACTGACTGGCTGACTGACTGGCTGGGAGACTGACTGGCTGGATGACTGACTGGCTGGGGAGACTGACTAGCTGGGAGACTGTCTAGCTGGGAGACTGTCTAGCTGGGAGACTGACTAGCTGGGAGACTGACTAGCTGGGAGACTGACTAGCTGGGAGACTGACTGGATGACTGACTAGCTGGGAGACTGACTGGCTGGCTGGGTGACTGACTGACTGGCTGACTGACTGGCTGGCTGGCTGACTGGCTGGCTGGCTGGCTGGCCTGGCTGGGTGGGTGACTGACTGACTGGCTGGGTGACTGACTGACTGGCTGACTGACTGACTGGCTGGGTGACTGACTGACTGACTGACTGACTGGCTGGGAGACCGACTGGCTGGGAGACTGACTGGCTGGATGACTGACTGGCTGGAGACTGACTAGCTGGGAGACTGACTAGCTGGGAGACTGACTAGCTGGGAGACTGACTGGCTGGGTGACTGGGTGGGTGACTGACTAGCTGGGAGACTGACTAGCTGGGAGACTGACTAGCTGGGAGACTGACTGGCTGGGAGACTGACTAGCTGGGAGACTGACTGGCTGGGAGACTGACTGGCTGGATGACTGCTCACTGGGAGACTGTCCAGCTGGGAGACTGTCTAGCTGGGAGACTGACTAGCTGGGAGACTGACTGGCTGGATGACTGACTGGCTGGGAGACTGACTGGCTGGGAGACTGACTGGCTGGGAGACTGACTAGCTGGGAGACTGACTAGCTGGGAGACTGACTAGCTGGGAGACTGACTAGCTGGGAGACTGACTGGCTGGGAGACTGACTGGCTGGGGAGACTGTCTATTTTGGTGACTGACTGGCTGGGAGACTGACTAGCTGGGAGACTGACTAGCTGGGAGACTGACTGGCTGGGAGACTGACTAGCTGGGAGACTGACTGGCTGGGTGACTGACTGGCTGGATGACTGACTGGCTGGCTGGGAGACTGTCTAGCTGGGAGACTGACTAGCTGGGAGACTGACTGGCTGGGAGACTGACTGGCTGGGAGACTGACTGGCTGGGAGACTGACTAGCTGGGAGACTGACTAGTTGGGAGACTGACTAGCTGGGAGACTGACTAGCTGGGAGACTGACTAGCTGGGAGACTGTCTAGCTGGGAGACTGTCTAGCTGGGTGACTGACTGGCTGGATGACTGACTGGCTGGCTGGGTGACTGACTGACTGACTGGGAGACTGTCTAGCTGGGTGACTGACTGGCTGGGAGACTGACTGGCTGGGAGACTGACTAGCTGGGAGACTGACTGGATGACTGACTAGCTGGGGAGACTGACTGGCTGGCTGGGTGACTACCGACTGACTGGCTGGGTGACTGACTGACTGACTGGCTGACTGACTGGCTGGCTGGGTGGCTGGCTGGGTGGGTGACTGACTGACTGGCTGGGTGACTGACAGACTGACTTGCTGGGTGACTGACCTGGCTGACTGGCTGGCAACTGACTGACTGCGACTGACCCAACT
>NW_025535748.1:20000-30000 GCF_020615455.1 Coregonus clupeaformis | reverse complement strand
CGGAGAGAGACAGAGAGAGAGAGACAGAGAGAGAGAGACCGACACAGAGAGACCGAGAGAGACCGACACAGAGAGACCGAGAGACCGACACAGAGAGACCGAGAGAGAGACACAGAGAGACCGAGAGAGAGACACAGAGAGACCGAGAGAGAGACACAGAGAGACCCGAGAGAGAGACACAAGAGAGAGAGAGAGAGAGAGAGAGAGAGAGAGAGAGAGAGAGAGAGAGACCGACACAGAGAGACCGACACAGAGAGACCGAGAGACCGACACAGAGAGACCGAGAGAGAGAGACACAGAGAGACCGAGAGAGAGAGACACAGAGAGACCCGAGAGAGAGACACAGAGAGACCGAGAGAGAGAACACAGAGAGAGAGAGAGAGAGAGAGAAGAAACACAGAGACACAGAGAGAGCGAGAGAGACAGAGCGAGAGAGCGAGAGAGACACAGAGAGAGAGAGAGAGAGACACAGAGAGAGAGACACAGAGAGAGAGACACAGAGAGAGAGCCAGAGAGAAGAGCGAGGCGAGAGACGAGAGAGCGAGAGAGAGGAGAGAGACGCAGAGAGAGACACAGAGAGAGAGAGAGAGAGAGAGAGAGAGAGAGAGAGAGAGACCGACACAGAGAGACCGAGACCGACACAGAGAGACCCGAGAGACCGACACAGAGAGACCGAGAGACCGACACAGAGAGACCGAGAGAGAGAGACACAGAGACCGAGAGAGAGAGACACAGAGAGACCGAGAGAGAGAGCACAGAGAGACCGAGAGAGACACAGAGAGACCGAGAGAGAGACACAGAGAGAGAGAGAGAGAGAGAGAGAACACAGAGACACAGAGAGACGAGAGAGACAGAGCGAGAGAGCGAGAGAACACAGAGAGAGAGAGAGACACAGAGAGAGAGAGAGACACAGAGAGAGAGAGAGAGAGAGCGAAGAGAGAGAGCGAGAAAGCGAAGAGACGAGAGAGAGACGAGCGAGAGCGGCAGAGCGAGAGAGAGAGCAGAGAGAAAGAGCGAGAGACAGAGCGAGAAGAGACACAGAAGAGCGAGAGAGACACAGAAGAGCGAGAGAGACACAGAGAAGCGAGAGAGACAGAGCTGAGAGAGAGACAGTGCGAGAGAGAAGAGAGAGACAGACAGAGTAAAATATACTTCACTGAAAGTTGACTTTGTCTACTTGGAATCGCGTCTCGAATATCCCTGAAGTTAACACTCTGCATCGTAGCAGGTCCTGGTCTGTGGGAGTGTAGTCTCCTTGTCTTACTGAGTCAATTCTGTCCAGGAAACTGCAGAGACACACACACACACACACTGTTATCACTCATGTCATTCTGTTGAACATGGTTATCATTCTGTTTAACATGTTATCATTCTGTTTAACATGGTTGCCATTCTGTTTAACATGGTTGTCATTCTGTTTAACATGGTTGCCATTCTGTTTAACATGGTTATCATTCTGTTTAACATGGTTATCATTCTGTTTAACATGGTTATCATTCTGTTTAACATGTTATCATTCTGTTTAACATGGTTGCCATTCTGTTTAACATGGTTATCATTCTGTTTAACATGGTTATCATTCTGTTTAACATGGTTATCATTCTGTTTAACATGGTTATCATTCTGTTTAACATGGTTATCATTCTGTTTAACATGGTTATCATTCTGTTTAACATGGTTATCATTCTGTTTAACATGGTTATCATTCTGTTTAACATGGTTGTCATTCATGTAATTCCGCATAACACAACTATCATTCATGTCATTCTGTATAATATAAAATATCATTAATGTCATTCCGTATAACAACTATCATTCATGTCATTCACTATAATACAACTATCATTCATGTCATTCAGTATAAAACAGTTGTTTCAACAGAGATATTGACATATTGTTCTGCAGAGGAAAACCCCCCATAGACATCATATAAACACACAGTATATATGCCAGTCAGTCGCCACGTCTCTGTGTGTCTCACTGAGGTGCAATAACATCTGGAGACTGCGTCTAAGATGTCCACACGTTGTTTTCAAGGTAATCTACTCCCGTTCGCATAAAAGCCACATCATGAACTATCTATATCCCGGGTTGCATCTGTTTTTTATGGGGAGCAGCATCACATGCACCCTAGCATGCACCCTAGCATGCACCCTATCATGCACCCTAGCACTCAGCGCACACAGGGAGCAGTGACCACGTAATCACGTCATCAAAAAACATGGCAGACAATGGATGAATATTAAATGTTAATATCTCCGGTTGTGAGTGATGGAGAAAAAAAACCCGGCAGCAGCGACAATTATTTGAATAATCAATGGGTGTTTTGAGCACAAAGGACAAATGACTTAAGGGACTTGTAAGAAGTCGTTTTCTTGTGTTACTTTTTACTTTAGTTTATTTAGTAAATATTTTTTAAACTCCCATTTCCTGAACTGCATTGTTGGTTGAGGGCTTGTCAGTAAGCATTTCACGGTAAGGTCTACACCTGTTGTATTCGGCGCATGTGACAAATAAAATGTGATTTGATTTGAACCCTGGTCCCTTGTGTCTGGGTGGGTAAAGGCAGGGCTGTGTCAGTACCGGTCGCTGCCACCGGAGGGCAGGCCTGCTCCTGGGTGGGTAAAAGGCAGGGCTGTGTCAGTACCGGTCGCTGCCACCAGAGGGCAGGCCTGCTCCTGGGTGGGTAAAGGCAGGGCTGTGTCAGTACCGGTCGCTGCCACCAGAGGGCAGGCCTGCTCACGCTGTAGGGGTTATTTCTGTATGTCTAGTTGGGTTGATTACATAAGATGGTTATTGTGGATGGAGGTTAGCTGTTACTGATGTTAGTGCTGATTTAGTATGTCTCTGTGTGTCTCACAGTGTTTCCATTTCAGATCATAATGAATACGATTATATTGACAGGGGTACCTGATCCTAGGTCAGCAGTCCTGCTCTGATGCTTTATGAATACAGGCCCAGCAACACAGACTCTTCTCCAGACAGTACTGTGTCTACTGATGTACTGTGTCTACTGATGTACTGTGACTACTGATGTACTGTGACTACTGATGTACTGTGACTACTGGTGTACTGTGACTACTAATGTACTGTGACTACTGATGTACTGTGACTACTGATGTACTGTGACTACTGGTGTACTGTGTCTACTGATGTACTTTGACTACTGATGTACTGTGACTACTGATGTACCGTGACTACTGATGTACCGTGACTACTGATGTACCGTGACTACGGATGTACCGTGACTACGGATGTACCGTGACTACTGATGTACCGTGTCTACTGATGTACCGTGACTACTGATGTACCGTGTCTACTGATGTACCGTGTCTACTGATGTACCGTGTCTACTGATGTACTGTGTCTACTGATGTATTGTGACTACTGATGTACCGTGTCTACTAATGTACCGTGTCTACTGATGTACCGTGTCTACTGATGTACCGTGTCTACTGATGTCCTGTGACTACTGATGTACCGTGACTACTGATGTACCGTGTCTACTGATGTACCGTGACTACTGATGTACCGTGACTACTGATGTCCTGTGACTACTGATGTACTGTGTCTACTGATGTCCTGTGACTACTGATGTACCGTGACTACTGATGTACCGTGTCTACTGATGTACCGTGACTACTGATGTACCCGTGACTACTGATGTACTGTGACTACTGATGTACCGTGACTACTGATGTACCGTGACTACTGATGTACCGTGACTACTGATGTACCGTGACTACTGATGTACCGTGACTACTGATGTACCGTGTCTACTGATGTACCGTGACTACTGATGTACCGTGACTACTGATGTACTGTGACTACTGATGTACTGTGTCTACTGATGTATTGTGACTACTGGTGTACTGTGTCTACTGATGTATTGTGACTACTGGTGTACCGTGACTACTGATGTACCGTGACTACTGATGCACTGTGTCTACTGGTGTACTGTGACTACTGGTGTACTGTGTCTACTGATGTATTGTGACTACTGATGTACTGTGTCTACTGATGTACTGTGACTACTGATGTACTGTGACTACTGATGTACCGTGACTACTGATGTACTGTGTCTACTGATGTACCGTGTCTACTGATGTACCGTGTCTACTGATGTACCTTGACTACTGATGTACCGTGACTACTGATGTACTGTGTCTACTGATGTATTGTGACTACTGATGTATTGTGACTACTGATGTACTGTGACTACTGATGTACTGTGACTACTGGTGTACTGTGACTACTGATGTACTGTGACTACTGATGTACTGTGTCTACTGGTGTACTGTGTCTACTGATGTACTGTGTCTACTAGTGTACTGTGACTACTGATGTACCGTGTCTACTAATGTACCGTGTCTACTGATGTACCGTGACTACTGGTGTACTGTGACTACTGGTGTACTGTGTCTACTGATGTACTGTGTCTACTGATGTACTGTGACTACTGATGTACTGTGACTACTGGTGTACTGTGACTACTGATGTACTGTGTCTACTGATGTACTGTGTCTACTGGTGTACTGTGTCTACTGATGTACTGTGTCTACTGATGTACTGTGTCTACTGGTGTACTGTGACTACCGATGTACTGTGACTACTGATGTACTGTGTCTACTGATGTACTGTGACTAATGATGTACTGTGTCTACTGATGTACTGTGACTACTGATGTACTGTGACTACTGGTGTACCGTGACTACTGATGTACTGTGACTACTAATTTTCTGTTTGTGACCTTATGAATAGGACCCATTAACACAGCACAGACCCTGGCCCATTGCCCCAGAAAGTGACCTAGAATCTAGACCAGAGACTGTCCTACTATATATACAGACCAGACCCACTGTAGATATAGACCAGACCCACTATAGATATAGACCAGAGCCTGTCCTACTATAGATATAGACCAGAGCCTGTCCTACTATAGATATAGACCAGACAGTGTCCTACTATAGATATAGACCAGAGCCACTATAGATATAGACCAGACCCACTATAGATATAGACCAGACCCACTATAGATATAGACCAGAGCCTGTCCTACTATAGATATAGACCAGACCCACTATAGATATAGACCAGAGCCTGTCCTACTATAGATATAGACCATAGCCTGTCCTACTATAGATATAGACCAGAGCCTGTCCTATTATATATATAGACCAGAGCCACTATATATATAGACCAGAGCCTGTCCTACTATAGATACAGACCAGACCCTGTCCTACTATAGATACAGACCAGAGCCACTATAGATATAGACCAGAGCCACTATAGATATAGACCAGAGCCTGTCCTACTATAGATATAGACCAGACCCTGTCCCACTATAGATATAGACCAGACCCACTATAGAGATAAACCAGACCCACTATAGATATAGACCAGACCCACTATAGATATAGACCAGACCCACTATAGATACAGACCAGACCCACTATAGATATAGACCAGAGCCTGTCCTACTATAGATATAGACCAGACCCACTATAGATATAGACCAGACCCACTATAGATATAGACCAGACCCACTATATATATAGACCAGACCCACTATAGATATAGACCAGACCCACTATAGATATAGACCAGACCCTGTCCTACTATAGATATAGACCAGAGCCTGTCCTACTATAGATATAGACCAGACCCACTATAGATATAGACCAGACCCACTATAGATATAGACCAGACCCACTATAGATATAGACCAGACCCACTATAGATATAGGCCAGACCCACTATAGATATAGACCAGACCCTGTCCTACTATAGATATAGACCAGAGCCTGTCCTACTATAGATATAGACCAGACCCACTATATATATAGACCAGACCCACTATAGATATAGACCAGACCCACTATAGATATAGGCCAGACCCACTATAGATATAGACCAGAGCCTGTCCTACTATAGATATAGACCAGAGCCTGTCCTACTATAGATATAGACCAGACCTACTATAGATATAGACCAGACCCACTATAGATATAGACCAGACCCACTATAGATATAGACCAGACCTACTATAGATATAGACCAGACCCTGTCCTACTATAGATATAGACCAGAGCCACTATAGATATAGACCAGAGCCACTATAGATATAGACCAGAGCCACTATAGATATAGACCAGACCCACTATAGATATAGACCAGACCCACTATAGATATAGACCAGAGCCACTATAGATATAGACCAGACCCACTATAGATATAGACCAGACCCACTATAGATATAGACCAGAGCCACTATAGATATAGACCAGAGCCACTATAGATATAGACCAGACCCACTATAGATATAGACCAGACCCACTATAGATATAGACCAGACCTACTATAGATATAGACCAGAGCCTGTCCTACTATAGATATAGACCAGAGCCACTATAGATATAGACCAGACCCACTATAGATATAGACCAGACCCACTATAGATATAGACCAGACCCACTATAGATATAGACCAGACCTACTATAGATATAGACCAGACCCTGTCCTACTATAGATATAGACCAGAGCCACTATAGATATAGACCAGAGCCACTATAGATATAGACCAGAGCCACTATAGATATAGACCAGACCCACTATAGATATAGACCAGACCCACTATAGATATAGACCAGAGCCACTATAGATATAGACCAGACCCACTATAGATATAGACCAGACCCACTATAGATATAGACCAGAGCCACTATAGATATAGACCAGAGCCACTATAGATATAGACCAGACCCACTATAGATATAGACCAGACCCACTATAGATATAGACCAGAGCCACTATAGATATAGACCAGACCCTGTCCTACTATAGATATAGACCCTGAGCTACAGCACAGAACAACACAGCAGACCTCGATCCTGACCCCACACACACACACACACACAGTACAGGCAGTTTGTGCCCCATCTCATTGTCTTCCTAGCAGAGAGAGAGCGAGAAAGAGGGTGGGGAAGAGCGTGAGGGTGGGGAGAGGCGTGAGGGAGGGGAGCGTGAGGGTGGGGAGAGAGCGTGAGAGGCGTGAGAGGAGAGCGTGAGGAGGGAGAGAGCGTGAGGAGGGAGAGGCGTGAGGGAGGAGAGGCGTGAGGAGGAAGGCGTGAGGGGAGAGAGCGTGAGGAGGGGCGTGAGGAGGAGAGAGCGTGAGGAGGAGAGCGTGAGGGGGGGGAGAGCGTGAGGGTGGGGAGAGAGCGTGAGGTGGGGAGAGGCGTGAGGGTGGGAGAGAGAGAGCGTGAGGGGAGGCGTGAGGAGGAGAGCGTGAGGGGGGAGAGAGCGTGAGGGTGAGGAGAGGCGTGAGGTGGGGAAGGCGTGAGGGGAGAGGGAGAGCGTGAGGTGGGGAGAGAGCGTGAGGAGGGGAGAGCGTGAGGAGGAGAGAGCGTGAGGGTGGGGGAGAGAGCGTGAGGGGGGAGAGCGTGAGGGAGGGAGAGCGTGAGGAGGGGGAGAGAGAGAGCGTGAGGTGGGGAGAGAGCGTGAGGGAGGGAGAGAGCGTGAGGGAGGGAGAGGCGTGAGGGTGGGGAGAGAGGCGTGAGGGTGGGGAGAGAGCGTGAGGGTGGGGGAGAGGCGTGAGGGAGGGGAGAGGCGTGAGGGTGGGGAGAGAGCGTGAGGGTGGGAGAGGCGTGAGGGTGGGGAGAGGCGTGAGGGTGGGGAGAGAGCGTGAGGTGGGAGAGGCGTGAGGGAGGGGAGAGAGCGTGAGGGAGGAGAGAGCGTGAGGGTGGGGAGAGAGCGTGAGGGTGGGGAGAGCGTGAGGGAGGGAGAGAGCGTGAGGAGGGAGGGGAGAGCGTGAGGTGGGGAGAGAGCGTGAGGGAGGAGAGGGCGTGAGGGAGGAAGAGCGTGAGGGTGGGGAGAGAGCGTGAGGGAGGGTGGGGAGAGAGCGTGAGGAGGAGAGAGCGTGAGGGTGGGGAGAGAGCGTGAGGAGGAGCGTGAGGGTGGGGAGAGAGCGTGAGGGGGGGCGTGAGGGAGGGAGAGGCGTGAGGGAGGGTGGGGAGAGAGCGTGAGGGAGGGAGAGAGCGTGAGGTGGGGAGAGGCGTGAGGGAGGGAGAGAGGCGTGAGGTGGGGAGAGAGCGTGAGGGAGGAGAGGCGTGAGGGAGGAGAGGCGTGAGGGTGGGAGAGAGCGTGAGGGAGGTGGGGAGGCGTGAGGGAGGGGAGAGCGTGAGGGTGGGGAGAGCGTGAGGGAGGAGAGAGCGTGAGGGAGGGGAGAGGCGTGAGGAGGAAGGCGTGAGGAGGAGAGCGTGAGGGTGGGGAGAGGCGTGAGGGTGGGGAGAGAGCGTGAGGGAGGAGAGCGTGAGGGTGGGGAGAGAGCGTGAGGGTGGGGAGAGGCGTGAGGTGGGGAGAGAGCGTAGGGTGGGGAGAGGCGTGAGGGTGGGGGAGAGGCGTGAGGGAGGAGAGAGCGTGAGGGAGGGAGAGAGCGTGAGGGTGGGGAGAGAGCGTGAGGTGGAGAGAGCGTGAGGGAGGAGAGAGCGTGAGGGGAGGGAGGGAGAGAGCGTGAGGGTGGGGAGAGAGCGTGAGGGAGGGAAAGAGCGTGAGGAGGGAGAGAGCGTGAGGGTGGGGAGAGGCGTGAGGGAGGGTGGGGAGAGAGCGTGAGGGAGGGGAGAGGCGTGAGGGTGGGGAGAGAGCGTGAGGGGAGAGAGCGTGAGGGTGGGGAGAGAGCGTGAGGGAGGAGAGAGCGTGAGGGAGGGAGAGGCGTGAGGGAGGTGGGGGAGAGAGCGTGAGGGAGGGAGAGAGCGTGAGGTGGGGAGAGAGCGTGAGGGGAGAGAGCGTGAGGGTGGGGGAGAGAGCGTGAGGGAGAGAGAGGCGTGAGGAGGAGAGACGTGAGGTGGGGAGAGAGCGTGAGGGAGGGTGGGGAGAGCGTGAGGGAGGAGAGAAGCGTGAGGTGGGGAGAGACGTGAGGGAGGGAGAGAGCGTGAGGGAGGAAGAGAGCTGAGGAGGAGAGAGCGTGAGGGAGGGAGAGCGTGAGGTGGGGAGAGAGCGTGAGGGTGGGGAGAGAGCGTGAGGGAGGGCGAGAGAGCGTGAGGGAGGGCGAGAGAGACAGACACAGAGAGAGATACAGTGCCTTCAGAAAGTATTCAGACCCCTTCACTTTTTCACATTTTGTTGCGTTACAGCCTTATTCTAAAATGGATTCAATTGATTTTTTCCTCATCAATCTACACACAATACCTAATAATGACAAAGTGACAACAGGTTTAGAGTTTTTTCAAATTTATAAAATTAAATAAACTGGAAATACCTTATTTACATAAGTATTCAGACCCTTTGCTATGAGACTTGAAATTGAGCTCAGGTGCATCCTGTTTCCACTGATCATCCTTAAGATGTTTCTACAACTGGATTGGAGTCCACCTGTGGTCAATTCTATTGATTGGACATGATTTGTAAAGGCACACACCTGTCTATACAAGGTCCCACAGTTGACAGTGCATGTCAGAGCAAAAACCAAGCCATGAGGTCAAAGGAATTGCCCGTAGAGCTCCGAGACAGGATTGTGTCGAGGCACAGATCTGGGGAAGGGTACCAAAAAATGTCTGCAGCATTGAAGGTCCCCAAGAACACAATGGCCTCATCATTCTTAAATGGAAGAAGTTTGGAACCACCAAGACTCTTCCTAGAGCTGGCTGCCCGGCCAACCTGAGCAATGAGGGGAGAAGGGCTTTGGTCAGGGAGGTGACCAAGAGCCCGATGGTCACTCTGACAGAGCTCCAGAGTTCCTCTGTGGTGATGGGAGAACCTTCCAGAAGGACAACCATCTCTGCAGCACTCCACCAAATCAGGCCTTTATGTTAGAGTCGCCAGGGACGAAGCCACTCCTCAGTAAAGGCACATGACAGCACGCTTGGAGTTTGCCAAAAGGCACCTAAAGGACTCTGACCATGAGAAACAAGAGATTTTCTGGTCTGATGAAACCAAGATTGAAATCTTTGGCCTGAATGTCAAGTCTGGCAGCATCATGCTGTGGGGATTTTTTTCAGCCACAGG
>NW_025535748.1:0-15000 GCF_020615455.1 Coregonus clupeaformis | reverse complement strand
AAGAGAAGACAGGCTATGTGCCCACTGGCAGGAGGTTAGAAACTGAGCTGCACTTCCTAACCTCCTGCCAAATATATGACCATATTAGAGACACATATTTCCCTCAGATTACACAGACCCACAAAGAATTAGAAAAAAAATCCAATTTTGATAAACTCCCCTTATCTATTGGGTGAAAAACCACACTGTCCCATCACAGCTGCAAGATTTGTGACCTGTTGCCACAAGAAAAGGGCAACCAGTGAAGAACCAACACCATTGTAAATACAACCCATATTTATGTTTATTTATTTTCCCTTTTGTACTTTAACTATTTGTACATCATTACAACACTGTATATAGACATAATATGACATTTGAAATGTCTTTATTCTTTTGGAACTTGTGTAATGTTTACTGTTCATTTTTTATTGTTTATTTCACTTTTGTTAATTATCTATTTCACTTGCTTTGGCAATATGTTTCCCATGCCAATAAAGTCCTTTGAATTGAATTGAGAGGGGGAGTGTAGGGTAGGGCTTGGCGATGGAGAGAGAGAGGGGGAGTGTAGGGCTTGGGGCTTGGGGATGGAGAGAGAGAGGGAGTGTAGAGCTTGGGAGCTTGGGGATGGAGAGAGAGAGGGAGTGTAGGGTAGGGCTTGGCGATGGAGAGAGAGAGGGAGTGTAGGGCTTGGGGCTTGGGGATGGAGAGAGAGAGGGAGTGTAGGGCTTGGGGCTTGGGGATGGAGAGAGAGAGGGAGTGTAGGGCTTGGGGCTTGGGGATGGAGAGAGAGAGGGAGTGTAGGGCTTGGGGGCTTGGGGATGGAGAGAGAGAGGGAGTGTAGGGGCTTGGGGCTTGGGGATGGAGAGAGAGAGGGAGTGTAGGGTAGGGTAGGGCTTGGAGACATGGGGAATTGGGGACCAGGTCCAGCGGGCCTCAACCACACAGTAGATAAACCACCAGCCAGGCAGGCCAGAGTAGAGCACAGCAGTTGAGGGTAGGATACAGCACTGTCTGATACCACACACACACCTGTCTGATACCACACACACAACCGTCTGATACCACACACACCTGTCTGATACGACACACACAACCATCTGATACCACACACACAACCGTCTGATACCACACACACAACCGTCTGATACCACACAACCGTCTGATACCACACACACCTGTCTGATACCACACACAACCGTCTGATACCACACACACCTGTCTGATACCACACACACCCTGTCTGATACGACACACACAACCATCTGATACCACACACACCCGTCTGATACCACACACACAACCGTCTGATACCACACACACAACCGTCTGATACCACACACACAACCATCTGATACCACACACACAGCCGTCTGATACCACACACACAACCGTCTGATACCACACACAAATCAATCAATCAATCAATTTTATTTTATATAGCCCTTCTTACATCAGCTAATATCTCGAAGTGCTGTACAGAAACCCAGCCTAAAACCCCAAACAGCTAGTAATGCAGGTGTAGAAGCACGGTGGCTAGGAAAAACTCCTAGAAAGGCAAAACCTAGGAAGAAACCTAGAGAGGAACCAGGCTATGAGGGTGGCCAGTCCTCTTCTGGCTGTGCCGGGTGGAGATTATAACAGAACCATGCCAAGATGTTCAAAAATGTTCATAAGTGACAAGCATGGTCAAATAATAATCAGGAATAAATCTCAGTTGGCTTTTCATAGCCGATCATTAGAGTTTAAAACAGCAGGTCTGGGACAGGTAGGGGGTTCCATAACCGCAGGCAGAACAGTTGAAACTGGAATAGCAGCAAGGCCAGGCGGACTGGGGACAGCAAGGTGTCATCATGCCCGGTAGTCCTGACGTATGGTCCTAGGGCTCAGGTTCTCAGAGAGAAAGAGAGCAGAGAATTAGAGAGAGCATACTTAAATTCACACAGGACACTGGATAAGACAGGAGAAGTACTCCAGGTATAACCAACTAACCCCAGCCCCCCGACACATAAACTACTGCAGCATAAATACTGGAGGCTGAGACAACCATCTGATACCACACACACAGCCGTCTGATACCACACACACACACACACACACACAACCGTCTGATACCACACACACACAACCGTCTGATACCACACACACACACACAATCGTCTGATACCACACACAATCGTCTGATACCACACACAAACCGTCTGATACCACACACACACCGTCTGATACCACACACACAACCGTCTGATACCACACACACACCGTCTGATACCACACACACAGCCGTCTGATACCACACACACACAACCGTCTGATACCACACACACACACACACCAGCCGTCTGATACCACACACACAGCCGTCTGATACCACACACACACACACACACACAACCCGTCTGATACCACACACACAACCGTCTGATACCACACACACACACACACACACACACAACCGTCTGATACCACACACACAACCGTCTGATACCACACACACAACGTCTGATACCACACACAACCATCTGATACCACACACAACCGTCTGATACCACACACACAGCCGTCTGATACCACACACACACACACACACACACACGCCGTCTGATACCACACACACAGCCGTCTGATACCACACACACAACCGTCTGATACCACACACACAACCGTCTGATACGGGGGTGTCCAGTTATTTAGCTGCAGTAGTTCCTGGTAGGTAGGAAAAAGCAACAGAGATGGTCAACCTTCCTGTCCTGTCCTGTTCTATCCTGTCCTGTCCTGTTCTATCCTGTCCCGTTATGTCCTGTCCTGTTCTATCCTGTTCTATCCTGTCCTGTTCTATCCTGTCCTGTTCTATCCTGTCCTATCCTGTCCCGTTATGTCCTGTCATATCCTGTCCTGTCATATCCTGTCCTGTTCTATCCTGTCCTATCCTGTCCCGTTATGTCCTGTCATATCCTGTCCTGTCATATCCTGTCCTGTTCTATCCTGTCCTGTTCTATCCTGTCCTGTCCTATCCTGTCCTGTTCTGTCCTGTTCTATCCTGTCCTGTCCTATCCTGTCCTGTCCTATCCTGTCCTGTTCTATCCTGTCCTGTCATATCCTGTCCTGTCCTATCCTATCCTGTCCTGTTCTATCCTGTCCTGTTCTATCCTGTCCTGTTCTATCCTGTCCTGTCCTATCCTGTCCTATCCTGTCCTGTCCTATCCTGTCCTATCCTGTCCTGTCCTATCCTGTCCTGTTCTATCCTGTCCTGTCATATCCTGTCCTGTTCTATCCTGTCCTGTTCTATCCTGTCCTGTTCTATCCTGTCCTGTCCTATCCTGTCCTATCCTGTCCTGTCCTATCCTGTCCTGTTCTATCCTGTCCTGTCATATCCTGTCCTGTTCTATCCTGTCCTGTCCTATCCTGTCCTGTCCTATCCTGTCCTATCCTGTCCTGCCCTGTCCTGCCCTGTCCTATTCTATGGTTGGTTGTTAGCCAGTGGGCCCGGCGGCCAGGCAGCCTCATGTGTTCATGATAATCATCCTGACTGTTTAACAATAGAACACCATCTTTCATTAGCAGGACACACAGCACAGATCAATACTTTCCATATTTTCAGCAGTCTCTGTTGGTAGCTCTAGCATAATGGTCCAGCACTGGGCTAGGTTGGGATGGGACTCAGAGTACGGTTACATGATTATTATTATTATTATTATTATTATTATTATTATTATTATTATTATACAACCAAATTATGATGTGTACTATATTACGTATTGGATCATGACCCTGTAGTTGACCAATAAAATGGTCTGACGGTGATGTGGATTTACTCGGTATTCATATCCCGAAATAAAGAAATTATCTCACTACAATACATTTTAATAGAAAGTTAGCAAAAATAGATAAGATCTTGCTACCATGGAAAGGAAAATACCTCTCTATTTGTGGAAAAATCACCCTGATTAACTCTTTAGTATTATCCCAGTTTACCTATTTGCTTATGGTTTAGCCTACACCTAGCAACCTGTTTTTTCAATTATATGAGAAAAAAATATTCAATTTGATTTGGAACTGCAAGCCAGACGAAATTAAACGGTCCTATCTATATAATTAATACCAATTCGGAGTGCAGAAATTATTAAATATTAAAGCATTAGACCTATCACTAAAGCCTTCAGTCATACAAACGTTATACTTAAATCCGAACTGGTTCTCTAGCAAATTAGTAAGATTGTCTCACCCCATGTTCAAGAATGGCCATTGTCCCTTCATTGAGATTACAAATCTCTCACTATCGGTTATTTGAAAATGAAATAATCTCCAAAATATTGCTATTTTAAAACAAGCCATAGAAAGTTGGTTGTAATTTCAGTTTAATCCACCAGAAACGACGGAACAAATAATGCAACAAATATTATGGTTAAACTCAAATATACTAATTGATATTTTTTTTTTGGGGGGGATAAAAAAAAAAAAGTATAATCTTTGTAAATGATATCATCGGTAGGACTGGTGGGTTATGTCGCACATGCAGCTAACAAAAACATATGGAAATGTCTGCTCTACCCAAAATTACAACCAACTGATTGCAGCATTACACAAGAATGGAAGATGCAATAGGAAAGGGGGAAAAGTAAGGAACTTGTCTGTCGCCGATTAAAGACCAGAATTGTTTTTTTTTAATTGTGATAAATAAAAAAGTATACCAGTTTAATTTAAGAACCAAAATATTGACAGCCGTCCCATATAGATTGCAAAATAGTTGGGAAGAGATTTTCGATGTACCGATTCCATGGCGTAGTGTTTATGAACTGATACGCAAAACCACGCTTGATTCAAAACGTTAGAATTTTTTCAATTTAAATTATTATACAAAATTCTTGCAACCAATAGAATGTTATATATATGGGGGATACAATCATCCCAGCTCTGCAGATTTTGTTGCGAAGAGACAGAATCATTAGATAATTTGTTTTGGTACTGTCCATATGTAGCTTGTTTTTGGTCGTGGGTCAGGAATGGCTGAAGAATTGCGACATTTACCTGAAGCTAATTCTGCAAATAGCACTGCTTGTTGATTTGAAAAGTCAGTCAATCGATCAATAATATAATAATACTTTTAGCAAAAATGTTTCTTTAATTTACAATCTGTAGAAACTATGAGAATAGAAAGGTACAGAACTTTTGTAAAACATCACAGCACAGTTGAAAAATTATTGGCAAATATAAATAAAACATTGATGTGTTAAGAGATAAATTGGAGGGGTTGAGTGGAGATGAAGGGTGGGACTAAAAACAACAAGATAACTAATATTAAATATACTGTTTCTGTAAAATGTATATAGGTTCAGAACTTTTGTGAAACAGCAGTTAAAAATATATGGCAAATAGAGTGCATTTGGATAATCCAGAAGAGGATTGGGAGAATGTCATATGGTCAGATGAAACCAGAATATAACTTTTGGTAAAAACTCAACTCGTCGTGTTTGGAGGACAAAGAATGCTGAGTTGCATCCAAAGAACACCATACCTACTGTGAAGCATGGGGTGGAAACATCATGCTTTGGGGCTGTTTTTTTCTGCAAAGGACCAGGACTGACTGATCCGTGTAAAGGAAAGAATGAATGGGGCCATGTATCGTGAGATTTTGGTGAAAACCTCCTTCCATCAGCAAGGGCATTGAAGATGAAACGTGGCTGGGTCTTTCAGCATGACAATGATCCCAAACACACCGCCCGGGCAACGAAGGAGTGCCTTCGTAAGAAGCATTTCAAGGTCCTGGAGTGGCCTAGCCAGTCTCCAGATCTCAACCCCATAGAAAATCTTTGGAGGGAGTTGAAAGTCTGTGTTGCCCAGCGACAGCCCCAAAACATCACTGCTCTAGAGGAGATCTGCATGGAGGAATGGGCCAAAATACCAGCAACAGTGTGTAGAAAACCTTGTGAAGACTTACAGAAAAAGTTTAACCTGTGTCATTGCCAACAAAGGGTATATAACAAAGTATTGAGAAACTTTTTGTTATTCCAAATACTTATTTTCCACCATAATTTGCAAATAAATTCATTAAAAATCCTACAATGTGATTTTCTGGATTATTCTTTCTCATTTTGTCTGTCATAGTTGACGTGTACATATGATGAAAATTACAGGCCTCTCTCATCTTCTTAAGTGGGAGAACTTGCACAATTGGTGGCTGACTAAATACTTTTTTTCCCCCACTGTATACAGTGAGGGAAAAAAAGTATTTGATCCCCTGCTGATTTTGTACGTTTGCCCACTGACAAAGAAATGATCAGTCTATAATTTTAATGGTAGGTTTATTTGAACAGTGAGAGACAGAATAACAACAACAAAATCCAGAAAAACGCATGTCAAAATGTTATAAATTGATTTGCATTTTAATGAGGGGAAATAAGCATTTGACCCCATCTCAATCAGAAAGATTTCTGGCTCCCTGGTGTCTTTTATACGGTAACGAGCTGAGATTAGGAGCACACTCTTAAAGGGAGTGCTCCTAATCTCAGCTTGTTACCTGTATAAAAGACACCCTGTCAACAGAAGCAATCAATCAATCAGATTCCAAACTCTCCACCATGGCCAAGACCAAAGAGCTCTCCAAGGATGTCAGGGACAAGATTGTAGACCTACACAAGGCTGGAATGGGCTACAAGACCATCACCAAGCAGCTTGGTGAGAAGGTGACAACAGTTGGTGCGATTATTCGCAAATGGAAGAAACACAAAGAACTGTCAATCTCCCTCAGCCTGGGGCTCCATGCAAGATCTCACCTCGTGGAGTTGCAATGATCATGAGAACGGTGAAGAATCAGCCCAGAACTACACGGGAGGATCTTGTCAATGATCTCAAGGCAGCTGGGACCATAGTCACCAAGAAAACAATTGGTAACACACTACGCCGTGAAGGACTGAAATCCTGCAGCGCCCGCAAGGTCCCCTGCTCAAGAAAGCGCTATACAGGGCCGTCTGAAGTTTGCCAATGAACATCTGAATGATTCAGAGGAGAACTGGGTGAAAGTGTTGTGGTCAGATGAGACCAAAATCGAGCTCTTTGGCATCAACTCAACTCACCGTGTTTGGAGGGAGGGAGGGAATGCTGCCCAACTCTACACAATCTATTCACATACTATCCTCCTTACACACACACACGCAGGCAGGTTAACTAGCAATATTATCCTAATGACTGTATTCTCCTACTGGCAGTGTTGCTGCTAAACTGTGGGATCAGATTTCCTCTTGCAATGATTGTCACTTCATGAACACGGTTCCGTTGTTTGAGAGTTTGACTGTGTTTGGATGATTTCTGACAAGCAAATCGTTTTGGGACTAATTAAACAAACTCCAAAAGATGGTTTTTTGTGGCGTTTCCTTTAACACCCTGACTCTTACAATAAGAGGGATCTTTAGGGACCACAGAGAGTCAGGACACTTGTTTAATGTCCCACCTGAAAGATGGCACCCTACACAGGGCAATGTCCCAAATCACTGCCCTGGGATATTTTTTTAGACCAGAGGAAAGAGTCCCTCCTACTGGCCCTCCAACACCACTTCCAGCAGCATCTGGTCTCCCATCCAGGGACCTCCTACTGGCCCTCCAACACCACTTCCAGCAGCATCTGGTCTCCCATCCAGGGACCGACCCTGCTTAGCTTCAGAGGCCAGCCAACAGTGGGATGCAGGGTGGTACGCTGCTGGCCTCTGAATCTAAGCAGGGTGGTGTTGCTGCTGGCTGGCCTCTGAAGCTAAGCAGGGTGGTACACTGCTGGCTGGCCCCTGAAGCTAAGCAGGGTGGTGTTGCTGCTGGCTGGCCTCTGAAGCTAAGCAGGGTGGTACACTGCTGGCTGACCCCTGAAGCTAAGCAGGGTGGTGTTGCTGCTGGCTGACCCCTGAAGCTAAGCAGGGTGGTGTTGCTGCTGGCTGGCCCCTGAAGCTAAGCAGGGTGGTACACTGCTGGCTGGCTGACCCCTGAAGCTAAGCAGGGTGGTACGCTGCTGGCTGGCCCCTGAGCTAAGCAGGGTGGTGTTGCTGCTGGCTGACCCTGACGCTAAGCAGGGTGGTACGCTGCTGGCTGGCCTCTGAAGCTAAGCAGGGTGGTACGCTGCTGGCTGACCCTGAAGCTACGGGTGGTGTTGCTGCTGGCTGGCCCCTGAAGCTAAGCAGGGTGGTGTTGCTGCTGGCTGGCCTGAAGCTAAGCAGGGTGGTACGCTGCTGGCTGGCCCCTGAAGCTAAGCAGGGGTGGTACGCTGCTGGCTGGCCCCTGAAGCTAAGCAGGGTGGTGTTGCTGCTGGCTGGCTGGCCCCTGAAGCTAAGCAGGGTGGTACGCTGCTGGCTGGCCCCTGACGCTAAGCAGGGTGGTACACTGCTGACTTCAATCTGTGTGTGTGAGAATGGCGGGATGGCCTGCTGGCTTAGGAGGAGAGGAGAGGAGTGGAGTGGTTGGTATCGACCGAAAGACTGGCCTTCAGGGGGTTGCTATGGGAACCAGCAGCTAAGAGCTACCAAAATATATATGTTTTATTGTCAAATACACCAGATAGGTTTTACAGGGTCAACCATAGTAGTATGGCGTCCCTGGAGCAAATTAGGGTTAAGTGGCTTGCTCAGGGCGCATCGACAGATATTACAGCTTGTCGTCTCGGGTATTTGGACTAGAAACCGAAAGGTTGCTGGCCCAACGCTCTAACTGCTTGGCTACCTTCCACCCAGGCAGGGTCAGAGAGAGAGACTGAGTCAGAGCAGTTTAGGTTAGTCTGGTGTCAGATCAGTTTAGGTTAGTCTGGTGTCAGATCAGTTTAGGTTAGTCTGGTGTCAGATCAGTTTAAGTTAGTCTGGTGTCAGATCAGTTTGGGTTAGTCTGGTGTCAGATCAGTTTAGGTTAGTCTGGTGTCAGATCAGTTTAGGTTAGTCTGGTGTCAGATATGGCTCTGCACACTCTTGGATTGCATCCTACCTGGCAGGCCGCTCCTACCAGGTGACGTGGAGAGGATCTGTGTCTGCACCACGTACTCTCACTACTGGTGTCCCTCAGGCTCGGTTCTAGGCCCTCTCCTCTTCTCCTCTATACACCAAGTCACTCGGCTCCGTCATATCTTCACATGGTCTCTCCTATCATTGCTATGCGGATGACACTCAACTTCTTTTCTCCTTCCCCCCTTCTGACACCCAGGTGGTGAGACGCTTCTCTGCGTGCCTGGCAGATATCTCAGCTTGGATGTCGGCACACCACCTCAAGCTCAACCTCAACAAGACGGAGCTGCTCTTCCTCCTGGGGGAAGGCCTGCTTGCTCCAAGACCTCTCTATCACGGTCGACAACGCCACGGTGTCCCCCTCCAAGAGTGCAAAGAACCGTCGAGTGACCCTGGACAACACCATGTCGTTCTCTCTTCAAACATCAAAGCAGTGACTTGCTCCTGCAGGTTCATGCTCTACACCATCTGTAGAGTACGACCCTACCTCACACAGGAAGTGGTGCAGGTCCTAATCCAGGCACTTGTCATCTCCCGTCTGGACTACTGTAACTCTCTGATGGGGCTGGGCTCCTCGCTTGTGCCATCAAACCTCTGCAACTTATTCAGAACGCTGTAGCACGCTCTGGTGTTCAACCTTCCCAAGTTCTCCCATGTCACCCCTGCTCCTCCGCACACTCCACTGGCTTCCAGTTGAAGCTCACATCCACTACAAGACCATGGTGCTTGCCTACGGAGCAGCAAGAGGAACTGCCCCTCCCTACCTTCAGGCTATGGTCAAACCCCTACACCCCAACCGAGTGCTCTGTTCTGCCACCTCAGGTCTCTTGGCCCTCCAACACCTACAGCTCAGTCCAAGCTCTTCTCTGTTCCAGCACCCAGATGGTGGAACAAACCAGCTTCCCCTTTGAAGCTAGGACAGCAGAGTCCTTGCTCATCTTGCGAAAACCCTACCTTTTCAAAGAGTATCATAAATAATCCCACAGCACCCCCTCCACAAATAGCGTCCTAGAGCAAGACAACCGACATGTAGCATGTTCGTGAGAGTCTCACCTTTCCCCAGATGGGTCATATTAGTGTATAGCCCAAACTGTTTGGACACTACAGACGATTTCGGTGAGAAGACCAATTTCGGGATTTCTCATGATCTGACACACCGCTTCTCTCTGTCACCTTTCACTGCAGATGCGGAAGTGTGACATCAGGGGATGTGGTGGATTGAGACGCATCCAGTGCAAAACAAACGGATATTTCTAGCATAACTGACAGAATTTTATGGGGATTTTTTAAATTATGCGAATTCGAATTCCGCCTGTTTGGGGATGTTCTCGTCAGTTCAGGTTAGGGGGAGCCTGAATCTACATTTTACATTTTTACATTTAGTCATTTAGCAACGCTCTTATCCAGCGACTTACAGTTGGTGAGTGCATACATTATTTTTTTAATTTTCATACTGGCCCCCCATGGGAATCGAACCCACAACCCACGCCATGCTCTACCAACTGAGCTACATCCCTGCCGGCCATTCCCTCCCCTACCCTGGACGACGCTGGGCCAATTGTGCGCCGCCCCATGGGTCTCCCGGTCGCGGCCGGCTACGACAGAGCCTGGACACGAACCAGGATCTCTAGTGGCACAGCCAGCACTGCGATGCAGTGCCTTAGACCACTGCGCCACTCGGGAGGTATCTGTACCCTGTACGGTTAGTGCAGGTTTAGCCTGATAAGAGGCTTTCTTTTGAATAGACAGTTTGAATACTAGAACTTTGTAAATATAATATCGTTGTACATTTATCACCAGCGCTGTGTAAATAAATACGTTCAACCACCATGTGCACCTCTACCTGCTGATTCCTTGTTCTGACGCTGCTACAAGGTCCCTATTTTACAGGCCTAGATCAGGGAACCTTTTTGTAGGCCTGCAGATCATTTTTTAGGAACTCAGTCGGGGTCTCAACTTACTGTCGAGAGTTAGAATATTCTAGATGCAGTTTTGAAATTTGGTTCTGCTTCAGCACTTTTTTCTCAGTCACTCAATTAGCCATGTTGGCTAACATTTTTAGATTGGTAAATTAGTCTAGCCCATTTTACATTTTAGTCATTTAGCAGACGCACTTATTCAGAGCCACTTACAGTTAGTGAGTGTTTTTTCATTTTTCATTCTCGTCCCCCGTGGGAATCAAACCCACAACCCCTGGCATTGCAAGCACCATGCTCAACCACCAGAGCCACACAGGATTAGTAATCATGATTTGCTTTCACTCATCGCTGGCCTAGATGTTTATGGGTGAACGTTGAACTAAAAGTCTTGTTATATACACCTGGATATGTTTCTAGATATGGCCCGGATGTTCCATAGTGGGACAGTTGTAGTGTGGCCATTTTGTTTGGTAGTCTACAGCTTAATCGAGACTGGAAGAGTGGGGTTGTTGCAAAACTTTACATTTTGAGCGTAGAACTTCCCGAAACATCTCTCCATGTTCTGGCATCAGACATTTGACTTCAGTTGGGACCAGTATTTTAGAAATAGCTGATGTAATAGTCATCAGACATTAACCAGGGAAGTGTGAATTCTCTCTTGCTACCAATTTTACATCTCCACACTTCTGCACCTTTCCAAGCGGAGCCTGAATGTAATGTGCTCTTCTAAAGAGTGTTTTGTTAGGGCTGAATAGAACAGGTACCTGTGTTTACACTGTGTTAGGTGCTATGTTTAGGAAGGTGTTCAGCTGTGTGTCCGTTCTCTCTGCTATGTTTAAGATGGACCCTCACAGCTGGTGATGGATATGTCTAGTTTTAGACCTGGACAGTGTGTCTGTCTGTCTGTCTTCCTTTATCCTGTCTCTTCTGTCTGTCTTCTTCTTCTGTCTGTCTGTCTTCTGTCTGTCTGTCTTCTGTCTGTCTGTCTGTCTGTTCTCTTCTTCTTTATGTCTTCTTCTGTCTGTCTTCTGTCTGTCTGTCTGTCTGTCTGTCTGTCCTCATCCTATACCACCCCTCCAGTTCAATGTTTTGTGTGTGTCTAGCTCTACTATATTATGCGTGTTAAAGTGGTTTTCACATACAAACTTTGTATGTCCGAACTCAAATCAAATAGGCTTCGCCCAAAAATCACATAGTCTGTGTGGTAAATACGTTTATTTTGATTTGCGATTTTCTGCATTTATCAAAAGCCCATCAGTAAACTACTTCCCCGACCACATTGACCCATGGAGCTCTATCTACCAAATGGCGTTTTCATTCAGTTAACATTATATATCTTGCTTAGACGATGATTTTTGTAGGGGGTTAACGACAGCCTTTAGTTGCCTAGCTGGAGGCTAAAGCCCCAGAACCAGCTAGCTGGCGCTTTAGCCACAGCCGGGGGCAGAGCTACATCAGGGGCTTTCCATGCCCCGACCTAGCTAGCTTTGCCACGGCCCGGGGCAGGCTCGTCGGGCGTTTACATGCCAGTAATAATTCGATATTAAACTATTATGATGCATTACCATTTTAACACATTACTCTGCTTATCTTAAATCTCAAAATCCAAGTGCTATGCATTTACCTTTTTCTGAGCAATCTTTCTTATTAACATATACCTTAATCAGCTTCCACGGTGTATTTAAGTTCAATTTAATCGAGGAGCCTGTTGTCTGACCTCTGGCAGTCTCTATGGTGGGGGGTGCCACGGGGTTCAATTCTTGGGCCGAGCTCTTTTCTCTGTGTATATCAATGATCTGCTCTTGCTGCTGGTGACTCTCAGATCCACCTCTTGACGACCTTTTGTATACATCTCGCCCTTCATATGGTCACTGTGTTAACAACCTCAAAACGAGCTTCAATCCATACAACACTCCTTCTGTGACCTCCATCTGCTCTTAAGCCTATAAACTAAATGCATGCTCTTCAATCGAGCTGCTTGCACCTCCCACCCACTATCTTTCTTATATTACAACTACAAATACCTAGGTGTCTGGTTACTAAATCTCCTTCCAGAATCCACATTAAGCATCTCCAATCCAAGGTTAAATCTAAATCCTTCCTATTTCACAACAAAGCCTCCTTCACACACTGCTCCAAACATGCCTGTAAAACTACTATCCTCTCTTGACCGCGATGTCATTTACAAAATAGCTCCAACCTCTCTCAGCAAATTGATTAGTCTATCACAGTGCCATCTTTTTCAAACCCCATTACTACCCACCATTGTACCTGTTCTGCTCTCGTTGGCTCCTCTACATATTCATCGCCAAACCCACTGGCTCCAGGTCATCTATAAATCTCTCTAGGCAAATCCCCTTATCTTGGCTCATTGTCACCATAGCAACACCCACCCCGTAGTCTGCCTCCAGCAAGTATATCTCACTGGTCATCCCCAAAATCCAACACCTCCTTTGGCCATTCCCTTCCAGTTCTCTGCTGCAAATGACTGGACAACTGCAAAAATCTCTGAAAGCTGGAACTCTTATCTCCCTCACTAACTTTAACATCAGATTGTCAGAGCACCTTCATCCTTCACCTGTCTCCATCTTCCCCCACCTCTCATCCCCATATTTTTTTATTTTGTCATTTCACCCCAATATCTCTATTTCACTCATCTTCTGCAAATCTATCACTCCAGTGTTAATACTAATTGTCTATTTTTTCACTATCCTATTTATTAGCCTTACCTACATACCTTAATACATTCCACACACTGTATATATTTTTCTATTTTTATTCTTTTTTTCCCATATGTAACTCTGTGTTTTGTTTTTATCCACTGCTTTGCTTTATCTTGGCCAGGTCGCATTGTAAATAGAACTTGTTCCTCAACTTTACCTGTTAAAATAAATTATTATATATCAGTGAGGGAAAAAAGTATTTATCCCCTGTGATTTTTCTTTCCCACTGACAAAGACCGGGTCAGTCTATAATTTTAATGGTAGGTTTATTTGAACAGTAAGAGACAAATAACTCCCTCCCTCTCCCCGTCTCTCGCTCCCTCTCCCCTCTGTCTCTCCTCCCTCTCCCCCTCTGTCTCTCCTCCCTCTCCCCCTCTGCTCTCTCGCTCCCTCTCCCCTCTGTCTCTCCTCCCTCTCCCCTCTGTCTCTCGCTTCCCTCTCCCTCTGTCTCTCGCTCCCTCTCCCTTCTGTCTCTCGCTCCCTCTCCCCTCTGTCTCTCCTCCCTCTCCCTCTGTCTCTCCTCTCTTCCCCTCTCTCCACTCTCTCCCTGTCTCTCGCTCCTTCTCCCCTCAGTCTCTCCCTCCCTCTCCCTCTGTCTCTCTCCCCCCTCGTTCTCCTCCCTCTCCCCTCTGTCTCTGCTCCCTCTCCCCTCTGTCTCTCCTCCCTCTCCCTCCTCTCTCCACCGCTCCCTCCTCCCCTCTGTCTCTCGCTCCTCTCCCCTCTGTCTCTCGCTCCCTCTCCCCTCTGTCTCTCGCTCCCTCTCCCCTCTGTCTCCTCGCTCCCTCTCCCTCTGTCTCTCGCTCCCTCTCCCTCTGTCTCTCCCGCTCCCTCTCCCCCTCTGTCTCTCGCTCCCTCTCCCCTCTGTCTCTCCTCCCTCTCCCTCTCCGTCTCTCGCTCCCTCTCCCCCTCCGTCTCTCCTCCCTCTCCCCTCTGTCTCTCGCTCCCTCTCCCTCTTCTCTCTCCTCCCTCTCCCCTCTGTCTCTCCTCCCTCTCCTCTGCTCTCTGCTCCCTCTCCCTCTGTCTCTCCTCCCTCTCCCTCCGTCTCTCGCTCCCTCTCCCCTCTGTCTCTCTCGCTCCCTCTCCCCTCCCGTCTCTCGCTCCCCTCTCCCCTCTGTCTCTCTGCTCCCTCTCCCCTCTGTCTCTCCTCCCTCTCCCCTCTGTGCTCTCAGCTCCCTCTCCCTCTGTCTCTCGCTCCCTCTCCCCTCTGTCTCTCCTCCCTCTCCCCTCTGTCTCTCGCTCCCTCTCCCCCTCCGTCTCTCCTCCTCTCCCCTCCGTCTCTCCTCCCTCTCCCTCCGTCTCTCTCTCTCCCCTCCTCTCTCTGTCTCTCCCTCTCTCCCTAGTCTCTCACTCACTCTCTCCCTTGTCTCTCACTCCCTTCTCCCCTCTGTCTCTCGCTCCCTCTCCTCTGTC